>NC_043981.1:12340000-12640000 GCF_902150065.1 Myripristis murdjan
GTCAATGCCAGAGTGTTTGACAAAGATATTGTCTGGAACGATGATTCACTTCTCACTCAATAGGCAGCGTGCATGTGTGTGTGTGTGTGTGTGTGTATGAAAAGAGAACGTGTGTGTGTGTGTCGGAATGCAGAAAGTATGCATTTGTGTTTGTCCACTCTATCAAGGGAAACAAGAATATTAAAGTTCAACACAATGTCTGTCTCTACAAGCAGCAGCTCCAATAAAAGAGGATTAGCAGAGGATTTGGCCTTCAACGTTCTGTGATTTCTAATGTTCAACAGAGTTAGGACTCAATACACTCTCAATTTGCTCAGTTCAAAGCAAAACTGCAATGCGTATTATAGCAGCGGAGCCTTCAATCTCCGTGATTTCTTTATGGCGTCCAGATAAGACCTCTTTACAGCGAGTGGTTTTGAATTTTTCACCAAATTCCAGCTTTTGATTTGAATGAATAATAATAAAGGCAGGAGAAAAAAGAACAGGTGCTGCTTAATGTTTTTTCACACACAAATTCATCAGAAATCAGATTGACTCGACGGATTCATGATATTCTCAGTTTCATGTTGAGAATCTTGCTGGCTGCGAGAGGCATTATCACTATTTCTCAGATATGAAATGTAGCATTTCTTCTTTGTTGGAAGAAGGCAATGTGACCGTTCTTTGCCAGAATACACCCACGCGCCCCATGTGTTCTTGTTCTCTTCTCTTGTACACAAGGCGCACACACACACACACTCGCGCACACACACATACACACGCACATACATACACAAATACTTAAATACACACCGGCTATAGTTCATACTGCATATACAGTAGAATCACTCGACATTGTAACGGGCTGCGACGTGAATAAACGCCTGCTATTGTAAACATGTTCTGCCAATAACTCTGGGCATATAATAGACATTATTTATTAAATATACAACAGTGCTCGTCGAGCTAGAGAGGTTTGTTCACAATGCACAGTTACTAGATTCACTGTGCAGAGCCTTGATTGTCACAAGTTGGACCGTCACCAGTTCTGCACAGCAGGCCGGCTTGAGGAATATTCCCCCTCGAAATGTAGCGTTTTAACGTTTTAAAATGATTTTGTTACCCTTATTATAGCGTTCCTGTTAGGCTGCACGGTGTGCCTCAAATGTGAGCTGCTGCTGCAACAACTGGACTGAATAAATAAAGTTCCTATCTAGCGAATGTAATATTTAAACAGCTTTGGAAATGGCACTGAAGTGATATGAGGAAGATGAGGTCCTGAATTAACAAAACAACGCAGTTAACAGCCATGGGCGACGGCAGAGTTTTCAGTGTTGGTGCAGGCTGTCATAATATCTATCTATCTATCTATCTATAGGTCTTTCTAAACTCAAGGATGATGTTATGTTAGATATTTAAAAAAGTGCCACTAACCTTTACTAAATAATTGCCAGCACAATCTTAAAATGCATGATGGTACTTATTAAAGGATGTTAAGAAGCTGCAGTCCTTGGTAGATCCTTAATTTACAGACGGCTTTATACATATTAAAAGATACACTTCAGGTCATGACCATGTTTTCTGAAATGAATCTGAAGCAGAAATCTTGACTTCATCTGTGTATATGCAGTTTTTCATCAACATTTATTCATATTCATGTGTATTCACACCTGGGAGCCGCTTGGTGCTGCGCTCTCCTGCTGGCCAATAAGCAGCTGCACTGAGGCAGGGGTTGCTGAGAAGGGGAGGGGGTGAAGCACTACTCGCTCGTTCCTCCCTTCCCCCAAATTTCCCCCAGCCAGTCCACCCAGCGACCCTCTGGTCACAAGCCCTCAAATGCCTTTGGAAAGCTGCAAATAGCTGGTGCTCCAGCCTGCATAACACCATAATCCAGCGGCTGCATTTACATCCGCACCCCAAACGCGACCTCGTCTGTCGAGCCGTGACACCGTCTATTTGTCCAAACACCTTACATGCCGATATGTGTTTACAATCCAGTCATTTAATACAACCGCAGAGGTTTTTGATTTTTAATCCTCTCGTTCAACTCCCTCTCTTCAAATATCTGACCTCAGTTTCTGCTGCACATAAGTGACCACCACAGCTAATATCACATGGTGTGGACGGGAATGCTTACTTATGCATACTTATAGTACAAGTTTCCTCCATTGAGCACATGATGTGATTACAATGTGGAGTAATTTGCTGCTATAAAATTGCATATTAGTGAGGAAAAAATGTTTAACTTCTTTGAGATATAGGCTAGAGTTCTTATTAATTATACCGATGTTATGTGAGGACAATCGCATGTTTCTTGCACATAGCTGGGGTATTCTTCTAGCATCGTCAACGGGCGTCAACAAAATATACAGACCCTTCCCATATTATAATCAATGGCATTGCCTAGACAGGATGTGAGTGTGGCGGCGCGCCTTCTTTGCTCACAGCGTCGACAGACACCCTATCTCTATTTTTGACACACCGCACCAACTGTTCTACTGCTGTTCTGCTACTTCTCACCCATTTTGTTGCTGCCAAAATCACATAAATCAAGTCGGTGGTTTGTTTACGGTGTGACTTGCCATTTGCAGGCCAGACAGCATCAGCTGTTGCGACGATGCTTGGACGCATGCACGCAGTCGGGACGAGATGTAAAGCCAACAACGCGGCGGGCTATTAACTGTTTTCTGTAACGTTCGCTCGGTCACTGGTTGCAACCGTGCAAAACTGTGAGGTACGAGCAGGGAGACTGTAGGCTTTTCGTTTGAACTGAAGTCTATGGAGGAAATTTTTCACAGCAGCCATTTTGACATGAAAGAGCAGGTAAACAAAGGTGTTGCTGATGAAATTAATTAAGTTTCTGTTCAGTTTAGGCCTGCGATTGTTCATGCACGCTGACTGGAAAGACTAAAATGGAAGAGAGGAGCAGGGCCTTAATTAACGTCATTGGTAACACCTGTGTTTACCTGCTTTGCATGTCAAAACAGTGAATCAATGCAACTGCAAAACAAAATGAGTCGACTTTGGAAAAACACTGGGAAAACTCACCAGGGAAGCAGAAGTAATGCCATTTCTTCATCGGTTTAGACATTTGTCGCCGCTCTCAGCTCAGTCCGTCAGGAAAAAGCAGCACCGGTTGAAACTCTGGTTTTGAAAAGCCATTTGTCCGCCCCTTTTCGTTTACCTTCTTTTCCTGTTGTTCACCTGCTTTTTGTTGTTTCAGGCTGCGCAGGTGTGTGAACTTTCTTTACTGGCTTGTTTATTGCACATGACTATTTAACTGAAGCTATAACCTGCATTGGGCTCCATCAATTGGGTGCACATCGACTTGATTGACGCACAGGTAAGGCACCCCCATTCCCTCCAGAGCTCCTCTGATTGGTTGGAAGATCGGGGCTTGCAGAAAACCTTTAACCTGGAAATGGCTGTTGGTTGACACTGAGTAAATGTGCGCACATTAAAATAGAATTTGGGGCCACATTCACATTAAGTAATCTTACATATTGTCCCTTTAATTAATGACTTTCTTAAGTGGTTAATAAGTGGAACTTGGTGACACGGGTGTTAAATATTCGCACAGCAAAAAACACCATTTTAACATGTCATTTTGTCGCTTTCGGTATTCAAATCCTTTTTTTTTTTTTTTCTTACAATATGTGAAAAAAATCTGCCAGTGGGATGAAATAATCCCAGGTGGTTCCAGTGTTAATCAGCTTGAATTTTCATTTTCTTGATCCTAGTGGGTTGATCTGTCTTATTCTACCTTTTTAACATATTCATACTTGTTCACAGAAAAAATCCTGAAACAAGTGAAACTGCACTGGGAATAATTGGCAGATAATTGGCTGATTGGCAGATTTTTTTTTTTTTTTTTACCTTGTCTGAAGAACAACTAGATTTTAACACTGAATATTACACTTGTTACAACTGAGAGTTTCCAGGTATTTTTAGGGCACAGCTGTAGAGCCTGGAAGTATCTATGGTGATGCTACCAGTCTCTCTCTCTCCATGGTGGTTAATTTTTTTCCCTTGTTTCCTCTAAGTTATGCTAAAGGTGTGGAAAATCATTCCAGCAATCATGACACGGGTCATTTCATTTTCAAGCAAACAAAAAGGGAGAAATGATGCTTTGGTTTGGTCAGCAGAAGATCTAAAAGATGAGTGGTTTGCATGTAAATCTGCAAAAAAAAAAAAAAAAAAAAAAAAAGTGTGCAACCTGCTCATGTGTTGTTTCCTGTTTGTGTGTGTGTGTGTGTGTCTTTGCAGCAGCTATCCCTTCATCCTCTCATCTTAAATTTGCTAATCCCTCCAGGAGCAAATCCATACCTTCAGTGTGCAAACTATCGAGTGTAAATACTCCATCTGAGCAGACACACACACACACACACTCTGCCAGGTGAATCCAAGTAAAAGCTCATTGATTGCACCAATTACACCTCTTCAATCCACAGACGGACATGAAGAGGCTGGAGACAGATTAAAGCACCGTTGTGACAATTAAGCCACGGCTAACCTAATCCCACCTCTCCGTGTGTATTTGAAAAAAATCATAAAAAAGACATTGATTGATCCTATTTAATCGTCTTGAGTACACCTCGCACTCGCTCAAATATTTGAAAGGCATTTTTTTTTTTTTTTAACCACCAAGGTCAGCATTCATTTGCTGCTATTCAGGGTGTCTCGTTTGCTTGAAGCACAAATTCCTTGAAAGTCTGAAAAAAAAAATTCTTAAAAAAGGATGTTATTGCTTTCGCGCTTGCACCCACACACTGCCGGTACGCCCACATAGACACACACACAAACACATACACATGCATGTATGCAGGCTGTCTATGGAAGCGAGCGCTGAATGCTGTTCATGCATGTCTAGCGGAGTTGAGCTATGCGGAGAGGATCTTTGATCTCAGCCAGGCAGCCAACCAGCTTCTCCACTATTTGCATTTAGTCTCCTGGGTCTGCCGGCTTCTTGGCCCCTCACCAGCTTCAGATGCAGGTTACAGAGGTAGCCAGAGGGAGATTCCCACACATTCCTCTGTGTGCATGTGTGTGTGTGTAAGAAATCACATTCACACACACACACACACCCCTGTGTCACAGGCTAAGAATATAGCCAAGCTGTTTGTGTGAGTGAAAGAGACCAAGTGAGAATACCTGGGCCAGCTCGACATCAAAGTGCCTGACAGAGAGAGAGAAAGAGAGAGAGAATAAGTTTCAAATATAGAGGATGAGAAGAAGCTAATGGAGAGTGAGAAGAGAGAGAGAGGTAGACTAAAACACAGAGAGTGAGAGAGAGAGAGAGGTAGAGAGAGGGAGAGGCCTCTCCAGGAGGTCACTGAGTTTCTGGATCTGCGCTCCTTTTGTCCCACAGCACATTCCATAGCAACAATCTGACCAGTCAGCCAGGGAGCCGCAAAAATGAAACGAAATATAGAGGGAGAAAAAAAAAAGAAGAGGAAAGAAAAAAAAAAAAAAACTACCAGCCCACCTCAAACTGGTACAGCAGCACTTTCAGAGCAGTTCATCTTCTTCTGTGGCATGTATGTAGGAGGGCTGTTTGGCTCGGCGCTGTACAGTTTAACTTACTTTCTTAGATTTTTTTATATATATATATACAATGTCTTTTGTCATTTTTTTGCTTTTTCCAGATGCCGCAAAACACATTACCCACATGTTTTACTGCACAGCCAAATTAGATTTGCTTCAGTGGCATTTCCTCTTTTTTTTGTTGTTGTTGTTGTTTTGAGATCATTCCCTGTCTAACGTATGGATTTCAAAATAGGACTGTTACCTAATGTGAACTGGTCATTGTGTCAGAATTGTTAAATCCTGAAGGCCAAGTTTTATTTTACATACCAGCAATAATACATTCCATTTGATGTTGGTGAGTTGCTCATATTTTAGCATGGGGGTCCGCTATGGGAACTGAACCCTTAACCCTTTTAGTGTTGGTATACAGAACAATGGATGGTTTTCATATTTTGGAATCAAATGCTGCAGATTTTTTTTCACAACATTTAGACAAACATGCAATATCGAGTTTATTTTGTATTCCGCACTGACCCGTGCTCGTAGGGGGTTTGCATAAAAGTCTCAGCCAAATGGCATGTATCAAAGAATAAAGCATATCAAGGGGCATTTCATTCTCTGAACACATCCTTGACCCGACCTTGGTCTTTGTTTGTCACAAATGTGAGCGGAAACCTTTGATATCACTGTAATAACTGCACAAAACAACTTGTAACTTTGAAACTGAGCTCTCCTAACGAAATCCCTCACTGAACCTGAGCCATGTAACTGTTTGATCAGGATTTTATTAAAAGCCACAGTTGTTCTACACACTCAGCTTGGCACCTTTGAGGCTCCAAATGGCAGCGAGGAGTAATTGTTTGAATTTGAAATCTCAGAATTCACCCTCCAAATCATGTTAGGTGACGTCAGTAAACTGCATGTAAACTCACATTTAACCACCTGGCCAATTTGAGATGCTTCATACCAAACAAGCTAAAGAGGTGAGAGAGGAAAGAGACCTAACTTACTTACTTTTTTCTATTTTTTTTTTTTCTTTTTCACAGGTTTTAATTTGAATCTCCAGCCCCACTTTGTGATTTAAGCTGATAAGACGGGGCATTTTTACATTAAAATATTTCCGACTGCAGTTTTTAACTTCTGTTTCAAATTGAAATATTCTGCCTCCCCCAGTGATGTCAGAGGACGCCGAATCCAAACTCTCCGACTCTTAAAATAAATCAAACTCCAAATTGAAATTGTGTAACACCGTTAATAGTTTTTGGAAAGTGCGCGAAACGAGACGCATAATAAATCGGATTTGTTTTTTTTGTTTTTTTTTTTCCGTGAAGTGCCCCTTTAAGCTGGTATTTTCAACTATGCAAATCGGAGCTGCCTAAACATAGGAATTCTAGAAATTACCTATTGCTCGCTGATTTTGCTGCTCTTAATGCATTTCCCTGCGCACCAGAGTCAGGGAGTTCGCTCTTGTTCCCATCGGTAATTTGAAATGTAATTACCCATCATTTTAGAGTGCTTCAGGAGCCTGACACCTACATCTCCCTCTCTCCCTTTCTTGTCCCTCTTTCTCGCTCTCTCCCTCTCTCTCTGACTGTTTTTGTATGCTGGTGGAGAATTGTATATTTTCCGCCCCCACACATTTTTGAGCGCTACCCCTACCATTACCTATGTAAATGACTCAGGCTCAGACAGGCGGATTACAGAACTACCTCTCCTACACCATGACTAAATGAGTGCTTTTACATGCACACAGTGCTCCAGATACACTAGATCATATCCCTGTTGAGGTCACATTTGGGAAAAACTGTTTGTGTGCATCCTCACATCCCGGCCACAAGCATTCCGCGCACACATGAATGAGAATGTCGTGTATTTCTGTCATTAAAGTGGGAACAGGGCCTGTGCTGTTCACACAAAATGAACAGCAAATAGAAATTGAAATGCCTCACTAATTTGAGCTAATAGGTGCATGTATCAGCGATTGCACTAGGGTCACTAATTACCGAGGTGTGAGCTTCTATTATTAACTATATGTGGTATTTACATGCTCTGTATGGTATTCGCATGCTCCAGCTCATGAATGGAATAGTTTTTCATGCACAAATATCCATGTAAATTCACTCATCACTCATTAATATGCTCAATGCACAGCTTACGCCCTCTGCGTGTCAAGTACATCTGTGCAATCATGCTGAATCAAGAGCTAAGGTCAAGTTGAAAATCGCATTTCTAGTCACGTGTTTCTGCGACCATACAGCGCAGGGTAGGGTTAGACTCATTAACTACAACCTGAAAAGTTACTTTTTCACCTTGTTTGCAGCCTCCACAATATGAGGTGCATCTGTTTAACGAGAACAGACACTTGTTTCTTTCTCCTGAGACGCCACGGTCGTATCCTGACAGCTGGAAATTATCCATTTTGAAGAATCTGGAATTTGTGGCGGCTCAAGATTACATGTTGGAGGAGGCGAGCCATTCTTCTGAGTGGCTTTACATGTTTGTTATGGTCCAACAGTACAGTCTCATGTTATGTCACGCAGTATGTTCAATCACAACATCATGTTACAGCCCAAAATACTCTGAGGTATGGAAGCAAGACCAGCAAAATCATGTTTCTTAGCTAGTTTAAGGCTTTAATCTCGAAGTTTCTATTTCTTTTTTTTTTTTTTTTTAATTTTATATCTATACCAGCTTTACATCAGAAAGTGATCACAATTAAAATAATTCAGTTATTCATCATTCAGAAAAGTTCGTTTAGTTATTGCTAATATGTAATATAGCTCACTTTAAGGCTCTGAATGATGTGTTATTCCATGCAGGGTCGTCCTCTGTCGTCCAGTATCCTCTTGGAAAGAAACAGGGCTCTGTTTCTGCATTGTTTTTTTTTTGTTTGTTTGTTTTTTTTGTTTTTTTGAGGCCTCAAACCAGCAGCTAATTTGTTATGATTAAATTTGACACCTTGTGATTCCTCCACTGCATCACTTGCATTGATTTTCACTGATTGCTCCTCCTCCTTAAAGACCAGGCTGGCCAGGATGAATTTAGATGACTATTTATAACCCCGGTGGGGTTGAGGTCACTCAGATTGTCTTCGTTTTAAATTAGCTTGATCTGCTGAACGGCAAAAACTGAAGCTGTGGGTAAAATAAAACTGAGCGGGCAGGTAGTCAACATGTAAAGACCAGTTCTTGTTATTTCATCTCCATTATTTCTAACCTCTTCTGAAAACTCCTCAAAAGAGGTAAGTGGTAAGATAAGCTCCTTTGCACTGATGGGATGTACACTGAACATCCACAACACTGAGAACACTCGCCGATTTCATGAAGTGATACTGTAAGACTGATGAGGTGAACCCAGGTGAAATCTCTTTCATCTGAACCAATCACAAAGGAGCAGATGTAGATGGAGATTTTTAAGCTTCCAAACGTTTGAAACTCCAACTAATCATTTTGTTCCATTTGCTTAGTTGAATAATTTGGACCAGGTGAGCAGGTCTTTTTCACAGCAGCCATTTTGACATGAAATAGCAGGGTAAACACAGGTGTTACTGGTGGCTTTAACTAAGGCTGTAGAGGAACAGCATGCAAGTGCAGAAAATACTCTTGCCCCATTTGTTCACGACAGATTTTTCGAAGATTTATGCACCAACTCTATCTGCTAATTGGGTAGCTGCCAAGCACTAAATATGAACATGAAGCTACAGCAGCTTTGCAAGTGGATAGGCTACAGGCAAGATAACAGGAGCTAAAAAGCAGTAGGTTAAACCAAATCAGACTCCCAAAAAAATGTCAACCTAAACAGGAAGGTAGACATTAACAGCTGTCTCAGCAAGCAATTTAGCAGCCAAGGTGTCACAATGCCACATTCATGTCGTGTGGTATTTACAATAAGTGCCTTCGTTCAACTTGTAAATCATGTTCCTTTTAACATCCAATTGGTAATTACAACCAGGAATCTCACATTTTTTTGTAAAAGCTCTGATATATTTTGATTAGTTGGTGGATAACATGGAGGTTTCTGGAAATAGCTTTCTCATATCAGTGGCTTCTACTGTTAAAGGTAAATAAATCATAATATAATCCTACTTTTATCACAAACCAACTCTATCATGAGCATAGTTTGTTAAATTTACAGTTTAAGGATTATAAACACGTCCTCCAACATGTGAAAATGTGATCTTTCCTACTTAGTCCTTCTTTGCGATATGACCTAAATGTGGCATAAGCTCTGACAACCTTCTGAGGGATCCTCAAATAAACCTGGATCTCAACCGAACTCTCGACATAATAGAGAAGCCCATCAATAAAAGATGGAAAAGCCTGAAAAGCACCGAAAAGCCTGAACTTTTTGTTTGTGCACTCAGGCGGCGTCAACACCACCACACCACAGACTGTCAGGCCTGTTATCATGTTAGTCATGCTGGCTTTTGCATAGATGTTGTTGATGATGAGTCATGCTTACTTTTACATATCAGGCTGTCTCTGCTCTTAAAAGACTGTAAGACAGTAGTGTGATTTTCGATGCTAACAGGCACACAGAGAGAACGGTATTGATTCAGAATGAGCTCCCTAAAGTTGCTGGGATTCCTGTATCTACATCGTCAAACACAATATCGCCTTATTACACAAAAAAACTGTTACCATTACGACTTCTCTGCAGGATGTTTTCTGAGGACGCTTTGGCTCCAGAAATCCCCAATGTTGTCGCTGCCCTTCTTAAGACATGCACAAATCCACCACCTCTTGATTACACTGACACTGAAGATGAGTGGGCTTTGATTTTAATGGCCTCACTCTGTGTGTGTGTGTGTGTGTGTGTGTGTGTGGATGTGGATGTATGGGTGTCGAGCACCTGCGGGCACGTGTGGGTGTGCTGGGATGCTGTGCACGCATATACACACACACATGCACAGTATTGATGCGTAGGGGTATGGAGTGGTCAACTGATGAGGCACTGTGGAGGCTGAGAGCTCTGGAGAGTGGTGTGTGGGTTGGAAGCCTCCTCTCCTCACAGCAAAAGACTCACTCTCTCTCACACACACACACACACACACACACACACACACACACACACAAACAGTGAAGCTGAGGGAGGTGGAGGCAGTAAAGCTT
Source organism: Myripristis murdjan (assembly GCF_902150065.1). NCBI lineage: Eukaryota > Metazoa > Chordata > Actinopteri > Holocentriformes > Holocentridae > Myripristis > Myripristis murdjan. Next base: position 12,350,617 of record NC_043981.1, read on the forward strand.
GCTTGCCGGCTGTCCATTGATCAGTGGAGATTGGTAGTCTTAAAAGATGAGAAGTGAAGGCTGGTGGGGAGCAGAGACGGAGGATGCCGGTATCCTGTAGGACATGGCAGCAGAATCTGAGAGGGAGACAGAAAAGCAGAGAGCCAGAGAGAGGGAGGGACTGTCTCACCGGTCCATCTATGCATGTGGACTGCTGCAGAGCGTGGTTTGCAGAGTAAGTCGAGTGAGAGACAGATGGAGCGGGAGATGAGCAAAGTGTGTGTGACAGAGAGAAAGAGAGAGAGGGAGAAAGAGAGAGAGAGAGAGAGAGAGAGAGATGAAGGAAGACGGGAGGAGAAATAAAGAGGCAGATCACGCCGTCTGGGTTGCCCTGGGTTTTAACTGTCTGGATTCAAGCCTGCTGGTAAGCACTTGCTATCTCTGTGTTTGTGTCTTTGCCGTGTGAATGCGTGCACATACATCCGCCGGACACTGCCGTTGTTTGCATGCCAGCCTGTGTCTTGTTGTGCCCATGCCTTGGTTTGCAGCCACTGCAGAGCGCTGCCAGCCGTTTGTCTCTCCACGGTGCAGCAAGGCAGGATGAGTAGAAATCTTTTCGGCTTCCACTGCAGACAAAAACATTCAGTCTGTTATCTCTTCAATTAAAACGGCAGCGCACTCCTGCCTCCCAGTGCTGCAGGATTAATTCAAACTGTGTGTGTACGTGTGTGTGTGTGTGTGTGTGTGTGTGTATGTGTGTTTGAGAAGGCAAGGTGTTAGGGTGGGAAAATCACAGAGACTTGCCTGTATTTCAACTTGCTGTCTGTGAGGAAAAGAAGAGTGATAGTCCCCATAGATGCAGTGTGTGTGTGTTTGTGTGTGTGTGCGTGTGTGCACACCCATGAATTGGCACTTCAGCTTTTTCCACGAAATGTCATCATCTGCCGAAATGACTTCTTTCCCCCTCGGTCCCTGGTGCACAGACAGGTTCGTGTGATGTAACAGGAGGGATCGACACACTGATAGGCTTGTATACTGAACCGCTGTAGCCACAAACCTAAAGATCACATGAACAGAAACAATGTAGCCAATGTAGTCTCTCTCTCTCTCTCTCCCTCTCTCTCTCTCTCTCTGTCTGTCTCTCTCAATCCACCTAACCATCCATCCATCCATCAGTCAATCAATAATGGTGACAAATGACAGCAACATAGAAAATTCTCTCCATGCTTTAAATCACCACATCTAATGAGTCAATCACAATAGTATTCCTGTAATATTCCTATAGTGCAGCACTCAATAGTGAGTTTATATCTCCTATGGTATCAGCACAGTGCTCTATAATATTCCTGTGGGGACTTACGGTTTTGCTCTTTTTCTTTGCGTTCTGTTGCGTTTCACATTGATTGGTACATCTGCACAACAGCTGGTGTTCCAGTACCTGCAGTTTGTGTCTGTACATCCAGTTTCATTGACAGGAGGTGGCTCTGCAAAATGTGAACCATGGGATGGTCAGTGGGCTAACACAGAAACAATTTTCCGCTCCAAGCAGCTCTGCACCCCGTCAGAGAAGATTTCTGTAGTCAGATGTAATTTAAAATACCATTAGGGGTGAGATGTTTGGAAAAAATCAGTTCTGTTTTCTCTCATTTCTCTAACTTTTAAGGGGTGAAATAATAATGAATACTTATAAATAAATCAGATAGTTCTGGTGCTCATTACTGACCGGCTGAGCCGCATTTGATGCCATCACAGCTCATTTAAATATTAATGCACCAAACAGAAACCACCTCATATTGCCCATTATGTGTGCTCAGCTATAATGTTCAATAACTATAGGTGGAAAAATAACATTTCATAATGATCAATTAAAAAAATAAAAGTTGTCTCAATCATTTGTTTTCTTTTTTGTTTTAATGGTGTGTTACCACGTTTTATCAAAGCAGTAAGATTTGAGAGGCTTTGATTTGCAGTGATTTTGAAACAGCTCTGATTTGGCTCAGGCTCTCATTGGATATGGCACTGACTAGAATCAGATTGTTGATCTTAAAGTTTTTATCACGATAACAGACAGCAAAGAGCATAAAATATTATTAAACAAAGAAATAAAAACAGCCACATAAGGGAGCATTTTGATCCAATCATATTGCTGTGTAATAATCCATCACATTGACTCAATACCTTTCATCAATAATTGTTCCACTTTAAAATTTTAATCAGCAGGGATTGTAAGTTTTGTTTGCACATGACATTAGGTGCAGGATTTTACCACATACTTTGGGGTTTGTGAATTGACACCCCTGGTTTAAGCAACAACCACGCCTCTTAGCTGTTCTGAAATCACTGTAAACCACAGCCGCTTGTGGCTGACTCCTTTTGAAACTATTGCTCATTTGGCCGGGGGACCACCCTGTGTCCCCCTGGAGGTCCCCGGACCCCGGGTTGGGCACCACTGGGCTGAAGGCAGCAGCTGAAGAATCCCCTTTATGATATGGAGGCAACATGCGTTGACGTGTCGCGCTGCGCTTCCGACCACTAGTATCGGTATGCGTCTTCTGCACACAACACTCTCATGGGGACATGCGGCCAGCAGACACAGCCATGGTAAGTGGACCCACTTTTCATACCGCACTTTATTCCCTAGGCAATGCTTAATATTAACTTTATCCAGCCTCGATCGCTCGTTGTTGTTGCTGCCTGCTGGAGAGAGGGAAGTTGAATACACTTTTTTTTTTTTTTTTTGCTCGTTCGTCGGCACGATTCCGCCGATCGTATCCATGCAGATTGCGCAACATGGTGTGCGATCGGCTTGAAAAATGTGAAAACAATTCAGTATTGTTGTTGTTATTCAGTAGTAGTGTCGTTAGTAACCGCGGAACGTGTCCAAAATCCATCTCATCACCTCGTTTACTCTCTGCTTTAACCATGCGGGGCTTCTCCAAGGAGCAGATTTTAATCTGTCCACTTGGTCAAAAAAAGGGATTTTCACGCATCAAATTGTCTTTTTTAAAAAAGGTACATCTAAATTGTTGTTGCCAACCGAGAGGCAGTTATCTTTTTTTCCCCAAGTTAAATGGTAGCCTAGTTTTAGGGCCAAGTGTGCTGGTTGGTCCCGTGTGTGGGGGCAATGCGCAAAGTGTGTGGTCTCCAAGCTCTCCACCCCCGCAGAGACGCACGTTGGCGCGCGCGCGTGCAGCCACCCCGCACACACACACACACACACACACACACACACACACACACACACACACACACACACACACACACACACACACACTCCCTCTCTCTCTCTCTCACGGTCGGGCATGGTTGTCTGTGGATCTCAGGAATGCGCCCGGCGTTTTCTCTGTATTTTTCACATAAAGACCAGTTTGGGAACCGCTCTCAACCCGCTCTCTGAACCCCTGCCACCACGTCAAGCTCCGCAGAATTACACCCACCGCTTCCTGTTTGAACTTTCAAAATAAAACCCCCACTAGAACTCACTTTGAGTGACGCAAAGTACCGGAGTAAAAATAAATAAAATAATAAAGGAAGAAATCAGTGCTGTGGGGAGTGACCATGGTTCAAGTGTTTTCCACATAAACTGCGTAGACTTTCTACTTTGTAGGCCAACAAATTATGCAATAATGCCGCAATTAATATTTAACATTAAAATCGGGCTATTTTGATATGAATTTTTTGCAGTCTACACGACAGTGACAGTAAATTTGTGACATGCATCATTTTTTGTTCTAATGTAAGTTCAGTTTAAGTTCCATTAGGTTTCGCAGAAGATTCGTTAGAGATGCTTTTGACTTTGTTGAGATTAAGTTCCAATATTATTACCATCTTGGAGGAGGACACCATCTGTTGAGTTGCTATTCATAAAGCACAGGTATAGCCTCCAAAACTGGCAGCCCCACTAGGAATTTAGTTTGTTTTGTATTCATGTAATGATAGTGGCAATTGTATAAAAATCACAGTTTAAGTTTTGTGTCAGACCAGACATGCAGTTTTCAAATTCTATTTCACAGCTCAGTTAAATGTTTTTCATATTACTTTCAGCTAAAATCCATTTTAATAACTCGCTGCTCGCCCCAATGCGTTTTACTTTTTACTAAAGCTGACACGCTTATATTTTGAAGGCAAAATTGTCCTATTTCCGGAACACATCAGGTGAACTCCTGGCGGCTTGACGCAGCAGCAGGGAGGAGGGGTGGTATGCCTGGAGAGGAGAGAGAGGGGGAAATTCTTGTGTTTTTTGGTATGCGATTACCCAGTGGAGAACCCATGACTGAAGAGGAGGAGGAGGAGGAGAAGGAGGAGGAGGAGGAGGACTGGGGCGAGTTTAGGATACATTCCTGGCCTTCCTCTTTAAGTTAACCACATTATTTGAGCTGCTGACATGTCGCCTCCTCACATGACACCCATGGGCTCCCAGCTGATACATTACAACTGGACAAAGTGGTCAGATGACCTCTTCACTGACAGAGAAAACAAATCATTCATAAGGAACCAGAGTGTTATACCTGCAAGAAACATTGCAAGGATGCTGCACAGATGTCGCAGATAAAGTCCCTGCATCCCCACATAATATTCTGATACTACAGGAGATAAAAAAAAAATAAAATAGTTGTCTAAACCCACTATTGAGCACCACCGCCTCACCTCAAACTCCTACATGAAATATTACAGAAATATTATATCAATACCATCACTTTGTATCACTACTATCACCATAAACTCAATTATTGATGACGACAGACACATTATAAATGACAAAAATATTATAGTGACATGATGATGAGCAAAAATCCAAAGTATTACAGAACTATAAGAATTTAAGATCACGCTAATGATAGTAAGTCCCTATAGGATCATCATAGTAGTGACTACTGCACACAAAGAAAACTATATATTACTGCAGAAAATATTATAGGAATATTATAATCATACCATAGACTCATTATCAATGCATAAAGTAGCAGAATATCCCCATAAACTCACTTTTTGATCACCACAGACACACCGCAAGTCGCTACAGGAAAATTATAGGATGTGATGGTGATATTACTGAGGAGAAAAATGTAATGAATTATCACAATAATTTTACCACTGAGCACCAGTTACACACCGCAAGTCCCTGTAGGAATATTATAGAGACATCATAGGAGATTATTAAGCACAATAATATAACCAAGTCTCGATATTAAATCTATCTATCTATCTGCGTATCTATCACTTAAAGCTGCAGTGTTGTTGCTATATTCAGAGGCTGTTTTGTGTCACTTCATTATCAGCGCTCTTCTCTCTGCTGGTACAGTCCTGACAAGTTGATAGGCCTATCAATACCTGCAGCAGCAATCTTTCCCCCACTGAGTCAAAGAATTGAATTCAATCCTTCATTACAATTAACTTCTTTTTCATCACTTCACAGCACCAGCCTCTTGAGACCTTGAGGCAGCCATGGACACACACACACACACACACACACACACACACACACACACACACACACACACATACATGTACCAACAGCCTCATCTCACACTCTAGCTCAGTGTTAACATCAGAAATACAGTGACATTACATTTGACATATTAAATGGGGCTTGCCAGATTTGCATAAAACCAGCAGAGATTTGCCCATTCTTTGGCATCTCTGTCGAAAAGTAATCGCCCACTCGCTAACGACAATTATTATAATGGACCGATTGTTGGATTATACCACCAAAGTGGTTTTAGCACACATCTGCATAATTGTTCGTAGCGTATACGCGCCTCTGGGCTCCTGGCTGCCATTAACTGTTGCAGAGCAGGAGAGTGATTGAGGAGCCTTTTCATGCTTGAAGAACAGCAGAGAATTGTGTGCCAACTGTGTGGGTGCTCTCTTTCTCTCACACTCTCTCTCCTACATGTGTGTGTGTGTGTGTGTGTGTGTGTGTGTGACGCTGCATAATGGCACTGGAGAACAGGGTTAAACTCTTGAGGGTGGAAATGCACTAATCTTTGTCTAATTAAAGATTGTCTTTGGATTAGCTGGGCTGATCTGTGGTGTTGACAGGGGTGGCGGCTCATGGGAATCAGAGGGGCAGGAGAGCGGCGCTGGGGGTGGTGGGTGTCACCGACAAACAGCAGGGTGCTACGGGGAGACAGATCACATCACCCTGTGCGTTTTTTTACTATGGTCTTCCCTGTTGAAGTGGCAAAATGAAACCTCCACCTAAACTGACCCTTTGGATCAAACATGGATGCAGGGAAGGGAAAGGTACAAAATCAAACGAGTGACACTCTCCCCTCCCTCGCCAATCACTGCCGAGGTGCCCTTGAGCAAGACACTAAACCCTTTTTAATGAGATGACTGACATGAGTGACTCAGTGGGTAAAAGTGTAACTGTATCAAAGTGAGGCAGTGAAACATGCGACCCAACTCATATGGAAATGTAACACATGTATATTTCGGGTATTTCCATATAATGCATGTATGTCCATATTAAACACCCATATATGAAATGTATTTAAATTTGGCACACTTTCATATCTGGACGTGTGTGTCTAACATATATTACACATATATGCATACTGACCAATTTTTTTGATAGAAGTTGTGGACATATGAGTGTACATGCATGACCATATAAGGTTAATATGTTTTCATATTATTCATACATGGGCTACACAGATTTCACTATATCCAGAGGGGGTCTATATGTTTGGTTCATGTATCTCTGGTACAAGGGCGTATACGTTCATATACTACATTTCCATATGAGCAATAGTGACACAAGATGCATCAGCCCCTCAGCAGAGGTGTAGCAGTTGTGGCCTCTGAGTGTGTGAAATTGCGACCTTTAATTGCAGCGTCCCCATCAGGCTAATTGGCGTAATTATTGCAAATGCCAGAACACAATGCTGAAATGCGTCATCCCTCCCAAGTTTTTGTCCAAATTGCACCGGAGGAGTGACTTGGAGTTTCAACTTTCAGCCCTTTAATAATAGCGCCCCCATCGGGCTAATTAGTGTCATTATTTTAAAATGCCGGTGCAAAGATGCTGCATCCTCAGAGAGAATCAGAGCGCTCGCTTTGATTTCTCGTTAGATGGACAGACAAAGGCTGATTCACAGTGCCCTGTTGGTATCTGACATGACCCAGATCCGCAGCCGGGAGGGAGCGGACCGGCGCTGAAGAAGCCTGATAACTCATCCCTGTGGTCGAAATGTTAATTCCCCCGTCAAATTCAGGAGCGAGCGACTGAATCAGCGCCAGGCGTGAGTCAGTGAGGCAGCAGTAAGTGATACCTGGAACCTGAGTGCATCCACGGAGGCCGCTGATGCTTCATCTGCCCCTCTTCCTCCTCCTCCTCCTCCTCTTCCTCCTCTCACTGCTCATCTGTGCGCTTGAAAATAGGCCTGCATCCCACACACAAAATCATTCTCTCCCTCTATCTTTCTCTCGCTCTCTCCTTTTCTCTGAACAGCACTTTATGCTAATTACTCTCCGTTTCCATGGCGATGTGTTGCACCTCTATTTTTTTTTTGTTAACTTGGGTAGCCAATTGCAAACATGCGTCACATCACATCATATCACTGAGGCAACAGTTTTCCTTGTTTGGTCCACTGGACAAAGTCTGAAAACCTACATCCATCCCCAAATTGTCAAGTACAATAAAATTGAAGTTTTTTTTTTTTTCCCTTTGCGGTTCTCAGTTGTCAAGGAAAAATCCAACTTCAGAATCCTTACCCACTAATATGTCATTACTTTGTGATGTCCAATATACTCTAGTTGCTATTTTGTGATCAAGGGTTGGGTTTGGGGTTGTGGTTTAGTCTTTTACCGTACCAACTTTCCCTTAACCTGCCTCGTCTCCTTTTATTTCAGTCGGTGTTTTGCCTCCACTTCCCAGAATGCCTCTCAAAGAACCTCAGAGAACTTGTTGCAGTGGATTCTAAATGTAATTGCCGAGAATAATACTGATAGCACAGTAAGAGCAAGAGTTTTCCTGGTTGAGAAAAAGTGAGAAGCACCTATTACTCAAAGCACAGGCTCTGTAGCTGCAATGCATTCTGGTCTATTGAGGCTTTTGTTGTTGGAGCAGCTGCGGACTCTTCCCCTCCCTCTCCTACGATGGATTTTTTTTTAACACTGGGTGGATTTTTCCTTGAAAAACACAGACAAGGGCGCATACACCGCCCTCATTTTATTGTAATTTATTACAAGCATGCACGCAGCCTACTGTGTCAAAGCAGATGGTATTGTGATTACCATTATTGATTAATATGCTCCTTTGTTTATGCACGTACATGAATACATCTGCTGTGGGACTCTGAGTGTATGCACCCCCTCTGGTCGAGCAAGCTATTATTTCTTAACTGTAGGCATTTTAATGAAGTTAATATACAGGAATCCGATTCAACTTGCCTGAATGAGTGTCTTCTCCATTCATAATATCAGCCTCCCTCGCCGCCGCTCCCTCCTCCCCTCCTCTGCGCATGTCACACATTATATACATGTGAATCACTTGGACACAGTCACACGCATCGCAAGAGTGTGACTTCAGGGCGAGCAGAGGAGAGGATTATGACTTGGGAACGGGTGAGAGAAAGTAGCGGACGCGGTGATCAGCTGGGAAAGAGGCGACATTTGAGAGGCATCGACACATTCGAGGAGAGTCGACGCCGCCGAGCCTGAGAGAGAGAGAGGAGAGGCGATAGCTTGAGGAAACAGAAAGGGGAGATTATCACTCCTCAATTCATTACTTATTAAACACACAGAAATGCTCTCTCTCTCTCTCTCTCTCTTTTTTTTCCTGGACTGGACGGAGCGAGACCTGAAAGAAAAAACATTCTTTACATGTATCAATAAAATACACCTATAAACCTCAGGTCACTTTCAATTTGGTCAATTTATGAGGGAGATTCCTATGAAAAAATGTCCTTGTAATAGTCCCAAATTCTGATTATGATCATTGACAGGGAGTCGGCATGTATGGGGGGTAAACAGTGACCCGCAGTTTGTAATCATCATAAAACTCTAATATGAAAAGAAAACACACATCTATTATGCTTTCAGAAACGCATTAAAAGCTGTGGCACTCCAAATGGCCGAGTGCTGATTTAAGTGAGGACTGGCTGGAGTAGGCTGAGTCTACATGGTTCTCATTTTTGGAGTGTCATCCCTGATAAATTACATGCTTAATATTCCAGTTTTTTTTTTTGGTTTGTTTTTTTTGTAGGTCCTCATTTTCACAATTTCGGTTAATGCAGCTGTAATGCATTTTAACAGCCTTAAAAACCCTTCCCCTCATTTAATTTGCATCAGTTTGGTCATGCTTACGATAACATATGGTACACCGCGAATTCATGTCACGGAGATTAATGCCAGCCCACAAAGAGGGTTAAACTCTATTCTGCAAATTAAAAGGTGGGTAAATTTAGGCGGGTTTACCCTCCCCTGCATCTCTGCATATGGCCTTTAATAGGATAACACAATCTGTGAAGGCAGTGTGTGTGTGTGTGTGTGTGCACAGGAACACTGTGCCACACTCAGTGACCCTGGGTTTTATGAATGGGCAGCAGGGAGCTCTGCCATTGGCTGGGGCCGCGAGCCAATCAGGGGTGTGGATCCTTTGCGGCAGAGGTGGGAGTGGATGAATGGTGGATGAGTTTAAGGAGTCAGACATTTTTAGAGGTCAGGGACCGCCGTGTGTGTGTGTACATGTGTGTGTGTGAGAGAGAGAGAGTGTATGTGAGTGTGTATATATGTGGCTCACACACTGACCTACTTGGTTTATTGCAGGCGTCTATACATAGCTGTGGGAAAGGCGGGCGGACAATCGGCGGGGTTAAAATTAGCAGTCACAGCCACCTGCCTCTCGCTCCCGTCCAGGCGGAAGCAGGAGAGCAGGGATGGAGGGAGCAGGAAGGAAAGGGAAGAGGAGGGGAGGGAAGGAGGGAAGGCATTGATCACTCCGCTGCTTTCCCTTGTTCTTGCTCTCTCTCTTTTTCCGCCGCTACACAGGGAGACATTGTTAGTCAGTTGGGGATGGGGGCTGGGGAAGGGGAGTTTTTTTTTTTTTTTTTTTTCGGGGAGCTGCGGTCTGGGCCAAGCAGAGTTCACATACCTCTCTGCTGGATCACTGCCAGATTTCAGAGGATATAGGTGGAGGATATGGGGAGAGAGAGAAAGAAAGAAAGGGGGGAGAAAAGTGAGGTTTTAAAGGAGTTTTAGCCATTAATCGATATTATCAACATCACAATGTGGCCCAGCGCAATATCCAAACCGTAGGAGCTGCGGTTTTCTGATAAAAGGCAAAATGTCTGACAGAATACCCTGATAAATGAAGTATTGTGGTGCCACAGGGATGCCATGTTCTACAAATTGCATTCTCCAAATCTAAGAAAACATGTTTGTTTGGCACAGACGCTCGCAAGGAAAAAAAAAAAATCACATCATCATCTTTTGAATAGTTTTTTTTTTCAGTGAAAATAAAAATTGCGATGCAAAAAAATGATCACTCGCACTCAGATTGTGAGTCATATTGAAAAATGCAGTATCTGTCAAAATAATTGTAATATGATTTTTTTTTTTTTTTTTTTTTTTACCAGTTTGTTCAGCTGTACTTTTTGGGATGTTTTTTTTGGCCCGTCGGTCATCTTTAAAATCAACAAATCTCTGTGTTTCCGGCCGCTCTGTCTGGTGCATGTTTTAATGTTAAAACCATACAGTATGGGCTCTGTTGGATGTCATCCCGGTTTCTCTCTTCTTTTTCCCCTCTCTTTCACTCTATACACTGCAGAAAAGCAGATAAAAATGGACATTTAGACAAATTCGGTGGCCACAGGATGAAGAATGCGGTTGCACGGATAATATACATGAAATTGATCGTGCTTCATGTGCATTTTCATCAGTCAAAAATATGAGGAAAACTGATATGCAGAAGGCTGACACTGAATTTGGCGTTTTGCGCAGTGCCACAAAAGCTGTCTGAAACACCTCCTCAAAATATTAAAAATAGTAGTCTCATTACAGTTGGGAAACTGCAAATAATCTGTAATGAGATTTCAATATTTTTCAGCATAATTTCCCCTGTATAGTTCCAGCTCTGGTACAGAACAGCCTCTTCTCGCCTCCCTAAACTCAGAAGCTTTATCAGTGCGTTGTACAAGCCTGGTTTCCTGCTTTTGTCATCTCACACGGCGAACAGGAAGTCTTCACCTTCTTAGCTGACATTTAAATTAAACCTGGCGTCTTGTTTCTGAGAATGGAAATCTTCTAGCGCATGCCGGCTTTTGATGTCAGAAGACAGTCGGCAAATATACATCTTACACCATACGCAGCAGTAAAGCATACATGCCATGTGAACGTCAGAGGAGCTGGCTGGCTGAGTGCTGTCACTGACTCAAACGCACTCAGATATTATTGAATATTAAATGTTGGGTGCTTAATTTCCCTCTGGGATAAAGACACAGGTTCTTAATTTCCCACAGGGATAAAGTCAGCATCTACTTATCTATGTAGACTGATAGACATGCTCTTCCACTTTCCCACTGCACTCAATGTGAGCCCCTGCTGTCCTGTGTGTGCCGGCATGTAAGGTGTGTCACCAAGTCACATCCCTGTTTCTTTAGTGTGGCTGATTCTCATCTTGATTTCTCTCTCCTCCAGGACGTCCCTCAGCAGCCGGAGAGCGCAGATGGAGTGGCGGAAACGACGCTCGGCTTCCTCATCGCCTGTCGTCGGCAGCCAGCATGGACACTCAGCCGCAAGGCGCACTTCAAAACAAAAAGAAGCAAAAATGTTCAATTTTAGCTTCAGTTGACTCTGGACTGGATGTGTTGCTTTCTGCAGGACTGCAGCAGCTCAGATGCAACAAGGCAAAGTGGTCAAAACACAGCGGGTATTCAAAGGCATATATAACTAAATCCAGCTGGAAAAAAAAAAAAAATCAGACCTACCTCTCCAACTCCTGTGATGCCAGGGAAGTGGGTGGAGACAGTATCAGGGTTTGACGATAGCTGCTATTTTGCAAATTTAAAGCTGCAATAATTTGAAACTCAACTAACTCATTTCTTAATCGATCAGGCGGAAATGAGAACTATAAAATTCTGCTTATGTCTTATTTCATGCATTTGTCAGTTGAGTCTACAAGGCTAACCCCATCAACTCAAGTGATGACCTTTAAGACTCAACTCAATCTATATGGTTCTCATTGCTTGACTGACTCACCAATATTTCTATTTAGACTACTTTTGGCAGTTTTGCATTATGCACCTTTAAATTGTCCTTCTTTAACTGGAGCTTTGATTCATCTATCATATAACTGAATTTAGTGTTTCTCTTTATTTATTCAATCTTTATTTTACCGGAAAAAGTCTCGTAAAGGCAAAAGTCTTAAAGTCTCTATCAGGGAGGGAAACACCCCTGACGAGTAAAATCACATCCTGGCCTCCATCGTCGGCAGGGAGCAACACCGGCTCCTGTCTTGATTTTCCACTCAAACGGCGACACATCGTTCCAACCCTGGTCGCTATCTCAATGAGTCACAATTTGAAGCCAAATCCCGCCTGCGACATCCAGTCTGCGCAGCGCCGGCCGAGCGCCTTGCCTTGCCATGTCTGAGCTGCATTACATTACAAACACAGTTGGAATGGTTTGATCCCTCCTGCACACTGGAGCAGGCAGCATGTGAAAAATGTCAGGAATCCCCACGCTAGCTCCAAGGTACCACATTCAAAACATCCTGAAGCCCAAAGCTGGTTAAGCGCTGCATTGTTGTGGCCGCTAAGTGTTTCCATCGTGTCAAAACACACTGCATTGTGGGTAATATTCCATATTGTTGCTTTTGGGTCAGTGTTTTGCCTTTGATGTCTTCGCAGTCCCAGCAGGAAAATGGCACAAGTAAAAATCGTGACACAGTTTGTTTACACTGTTCTTGATTTTTGGAGAAACAAGGAAGCTGCTTTGTCATGCCCCCCTCCTCCTCCTCGCTCAGCACGACACTGTCTGCCTCCTCAAGCTTTCCTCCTCCTGGAAGGGTTGGCAGTGGGGAGGCCATCTTGGCTCTGAGCGGGGCTTCGGAGCCGCCGGGCGTCCAGCAGTTGCTCAGTAGTCAGTGTAGATCCTGTGGGGCCGGCAGCAGCTACATCTGGCTACTGGGTCTCTGCCGTTCGCTGTGATCTTCACAAGGATACGAGACACGGTGAACACATGCAACTTTAAATACGCAAATGTAACGTGCAACAGCTGCCATCCGTTTCATCTGAGATCACTGTATTTTTTTGTTTTCAATTTTTGCCCCCCCCCGGCACTCTGATTTGTTTCCAATTAACATCCCTGAATAATTTCTTTCCTTGTGGTTTCATTTTAAATTTCGAACAAACTGTTTTTGAGTGTCTTTGATTGTTTGGGTGCATTTGAGGACAGTGGGAATTTCAATTAGGGGCAAAAATGAAGTGGATTTTATGACCTGTGTTGGGTAAGGTCTGGACCTGGCATACAGTGTAGGATTCTGTGTGGGTGAGTCTACAGCTACATTGTCTGCTGGGTTTCAGGTGCTGCTCTCATGCACTGATGTCTGCAACCAAGTATTTTTTTTTTTAATTTATTTTAAATCTCACGGTAAGTTATTTTGCCTCAGGTTGTGCATTACAGCTGTACCAGATGAAAAATTAAAGCGTTTATTTTGGTGTCAGATGAATGTCTGTCTGTGTCATGTTGAAGGAATCCACATTCAGTGCATGGGTAATTTCACAACTTTGTGTTTATTGACTCATCATAAAACATTCTTCAAACAATAAAACAATTTTAAATGTCCGTTTCTGTACAATGCTTGCTAAGCAGTTTTATTCATATATAGAAAATGTAAGAGGAGTTGTGTTAAAATGACAAAACTCCTTCAAATTTAATGGCAGGTACTCTGGAAAAAATAACAGCATTCCATCAACAAATATTTTCAAGCAATAAATATGTATTTATAAATAGTGTAAATTTACATCAAGATTAGAAACATAACGAAAAAAAAATCACAAATTAAACTTTATTCCATAAGTCTATGTGCAACCCATTTTCTTTGTGACTTGGCTAGTAATTTTTTTTTTCTAAAATTTTCTTTTTTTTTTTTTTTACCTAAGAAACAAACAAACAAAAAAAAAACAACAAAACAAAACAAAACAAAAAACAAGAAATGAACTGAACATCATAGTTTCAAAAAGAACGAGACAAAGATAAAACATAAAAGCTGTAAAAAAAAAAAAAAAAAAAAAAAGAAATCACCTAAACTCTTCACATTACAAATTTTTTTTGGAGATTTTGCTGTCCAAAGAGTCTTAAAATTACTATCTACCATAGAAAAAGACCAGTTAGGCTAGTGCTCCTTAGAAGGGGAAAAAAAGAAGAAATCCTGGAGAATTCAGTAAAACAAGAGGGGAAGCCAAGGTTTTATCCTGTTACCAGAATACAAAAAGAGAAAGAGGGAAAAAGACAGGGAGAGAGAGAAAGAGAGGGAGAGAGAGAGAGAAAGAGAGGGAGAGAGGTTGTCAAGTCAGTAGTCTTTTAAGGGTGGTGTTGCCAGTTGTGACAGTTAACAATTATCTACAAAACATTTCATCACGCATTAATAATCCCACTCCTCCCCCGTCGTCTCCCTATTCCCAACCGTTTTTGATTAAGTCCTCCATTAAACCAGGGCAGAACCATTGTCACTCGAGGGGGTGGGGGGTGGGGAGTCCTGTATTGGGTTAGTGTGCTCGGTGGCGCCCCCCTCTGGGAGGGCCGTGCCCAGCACTTCAAACAGGTTGCATAGACAGACACTCGGCCGCCTCGGCCTCCAGCCGTCGCTATGGAGACCAGCCATATGGGAGGGGCGGTGGTGAGGGTGGGGGAGACGGCCTTGGCTTTCCTGAATATCAGAAATGGTCCGTGTATGTAGGTGTGGTTTTTGTTCCTTTTTGTTTTTATTTTCGTTTTCTTAATACAAGTTCCTGTCAAATGGGCTTGATGGCTCCACAGCAGAAGAAGAAGAGGGTGTCGTCTAATGTCAAGATGAAGATGAATGAAGAGGAGGGGCCTGGGGAGGAAGACGAGACAATACAATTAGTCTAGCCATTATATTCACTGGCTTGGGGTTTGACCACTGGCAATATGTTCAAACTAAAAATCATGACTCAGGAGACTAACAAAAAGGGTTTCCTGCTAAATTTGGCAGATTAAAGGATAATACTGGTGTGTTTCATGTTTGCACTAATCATCTAGGTTTCCCCTCTTCTTTACATTATCACAGTCTGTGTATTTTGAGATATCAGAGCTTTTTTCCCTACCTGCACAAGAGGCCACCCTGCTGCCATTCATTTTTGAACAGAATGAAGTCACTTTGAAAATGCATCTGTCTTCTTCTTTGAGGCGTCGGTAGTCGCCCAGACATCAGGTAATTTACAGCTATGATTAGTTAGTATAATTGGCCAGCCATCCCTCTACAGCTAGGTCTGACTCAAGTTTGTATTTTAAAGACTCCCTATGATGAAAATCAAATTTTAACCTTGCTGTCCATGCGATGTTTTTCATTTGCTACAAGACTTATCAAGCATGAAATAAGCATTCAATGCCATGTCTGAGCTACTCCACTTTGAAACTGCAGCGTGCCGAGGACTAAGTAAAAAAAAAAAAAAAAAATCTGGATTCACAGGTGAAGTTCATGACATCAAAGACATATTAGCACCAGCCCCATTAGTTGCTTGAGTGTTTTAAAATCAACAAGACCAACTAAAAATGGCTGCTTCACATGAACAGCATTCGTGTTACTAGGACATTCAGCGCTTTATGTTTTTTCCTTGGAAAAAAAAAATATTGATGAACAGATGATATTTAGGGTTTAATCAAGGGCTAGACGGCATGACAAATGACAGAAAAGTAATGTAAATAGTTTGAAAAAAAAAAAAAAATCAAATTTTGATGGTTAATGTTAACTGCATATACACAGGAATAAATAGACAACCTCCTGAAATGATAATGCTGTGTTTGTATGGTAAAGCTTATCAAAAGCCTCCATTTTACATTAATGTGGGAACAGGCACCCATGAATTTTTCAGCTTACACATAAGAGTGGTTCATTTGTTTCTTCCCAATTTTTAGTCCAAATGAAACATGAGTTGAATAAAACTTAGCCAAGGATTTCCTTTTCACCTCACCATTCTCCCATAAATCTGATGAATATTATATGAATGCAGAATGAAGCAGTCCACCTCTCTCTGCCCGGGGACTTACTAATGTGAACTGGTCGTAGACCTGCATGAGGTCCTCCATTCTGTGCTGCTCCAGCACCACAAAGTTGTCCAGCGTGGCGCTGCCTTTCCTGGCACAGTCCTGGCAGTGAACCACGTACTGTTTCTTGGACAGGAGCTCGCTGCGCACAAACAGCAGGTTGAACACCTCCACCTGCAGAGCACACACACACACACACACACGACAGGTGGCAACAAGAGTATGAGCAACTCCATGTTCTTCATAGTTACAGCAGTTAAACAATAAGGTATGTATATCACCATACATCACTTGATGGCAGTGATGTCTGGTTACCCTGAACTGACTTTGGCTCTGGAAGACCACAACACTGTGGCAAAATAAAAAATAATGCACTGGAAAATTAATAAAATTGAGTGAATATTCCAAAATAAATACCCCTACACATTTTACACCAAATCCATTTATTTTTTCCACACCTTAATTTCTTGACCATATTTGAACCTTTTTGGGCTAGCAGACAATCTGATATAATGCTGTGAGGTAAAACGACTGTTGACTTGGACATGTCTCTGTAGCTGAAGATTAGTCATCACAGCACATATCACAACTGCAAAAGGCGGAGGGTCTTAATTATGCAGTTGTGTATTGAAACTAAATGATTCTAATTCAAATACATTTTGTGTAAATTGTCAAGTTGTAAATTCCAGCAAATGACCTGATTCAGACCTGCAGAGACACCCTGGCAACTTTGGGCAAATAGATGCTCTTTGGCTCTGACTAAACATGTTTAGGGGTAAGAGAATTATTTAGGATGACAGTAGGAACACAGCAACTAAGAAGCAATAATCTTCCAGCAGAAACAAGTGAGAGCTGTGTGTCCCCTGAAATGGTGCTAAACTTCACACCCCTGATGCTGCAGTGTTGCCGGTGCGTTCACTGACCTCACAGATGGTGCAGTAGTGTGCCGGCTCGTCCCTGCTCCTGGGCCTCAGCACCGTCTCCTTGCCGGCCGACGCCAGGGCCTCCTTCACCCACTGGCACTGCTTCAGTGTCCGCAGCAAGCAGTACCTACGCACAATCAGGACACATGCAAATGCAAGCGTCAGATGAAAGGATTTTGGGCCGTGCAAACTACAAACTGAAACACTTGAGCAAACATATAGTACAAGCACACGGACTGCACATGCTGATGAGCTTAACAAGGAGTGCAGAGTGAGGAAGGAAGGAAGGAAGGAGGGATTTTGTGACTCACTTGATCATCTCAAACAGCTTGTGGTCAGACACTTTGATGTTGCGTGCCATGTTCCAGGAGAGGTGCACCATGGGAACCATGGACTTAACACTCTGGAGCTTATTCCACTCATAACGCTCCACAGCCAGCTTGTACTGGTGGGCTGGAAGAGCAGTTGCAAGTTTTTAAGTTTAGTCTTACTGAGGTGAAACATATCAGAGAGATAAAACATACAGAATGCATACAGTCGAAAAGCACAATGAAGGCTTTGCAAGCTACAGCTAGATAAAACAACTGAAAGTACTGCACACAATAAAAGACCAACCATCAGCCATGTAAATTTTGACTTCATTTTGGTGGTTAGAACATAAATCTCCAATTGATTAAATACTACTCAATATATAATATCCTGTTATATAATACATAAGCTATGTTTTGCCCAAGACAATACCAATAAAAATTAAAAATCATACCAGCAGGCTTATGCATATGCGACAGTGACTTTGTAACAAATTTTGGATTCAGAAACTGTGTGATGTGAAGTGTCGCATGTAACTGTCAGTTAACTTGTTTTTTTTTTTTGGAATGGCATTTATCTGTGTTTGCAAATAAACTCTAATTATAAAACAGCATTTTTTGTTTTCATCCGACTCAGGCATGAACAATAGGAGAAGTGCCATGAGAAGAAAAAAAAAATATTTCAAGGTCATGATATTCTAACTAGTGGCCATAACATGTACCTCGTCCCCACATTTTCATTAATTCGACTTTTCCATGACTCTCTCCACGACTAGTATGTTGAATTTCCATGACCAATTTTAACTGGATGATTTTTTTTCCTTGACCAAAATTTTGAACACACTTCGGATTTGGGGGAATTGTTAAGGTTGACTACTCTTCTGTGTTATTGTGATAGAGAAGTGAACCTAAAATGAACACAATGAAAAATAAAAATTACTTTTGGTGAACTAGTAACTGATTTTTTTCTTTTTGGGGGGGACTTAACAAAATCCTCTTATATTTCATTTGCCCCAAAAACTGAAAGAGCAGTGTGAGCACCTGATAGGGGAGTAAAATAAGTCACCCTGACTGATTTGGCCTTAAACACAACAGATGGCTGTGTTTGTTTTGTAGTGAAAGGTTTTTTTTAATCAATCAGCAGGAGGCGTACCGGTGAGCGGCCCGACGTTCCAGGCGATGTTGTTGCACCAGCCGATGGCCTGCACCCAGTGGACAGTGCCGGTGTTGAGCCACACCAGGTCGCCTGGACGCTGGATGAACCGATAGACGGGGACGTCGGCCTCGTACAGATCCTCCAGGTTGGGCCACCATGAGCCCATCAGGAAGTTGATGTTGTTCCTGGTGGAGAGCGTTTGGATGAATGGAGGACAAGTGGGGGCAGAGGATGGAGAGAAAGAGGGAGATGATGGAAAGGAGAGAAAGTAGGGAAAGGGAGAATAGAGGGGAGAAGAGAAGTTTAAATGAGTTTAGAACTAGTGAGATCTCACTCTATTGCATTTTCACTTTTTTTCTTTATGATCCAGCTTTTTCAATTTTCTTTTCTCTGCAAGATTGAGGTAGTAGATCCCCGCTCTCCAGACTGTAATTCAAATCATCTCCTACACCTTTTGTTTCACTCACAAGCACACATAATCTTTTAACATGCACATGCCTGTTGATTGTGTGCATATGTGGCATTTCATTCAATATATCCATTTACAAATAATTCTTAGCTAACATATTTTGGTCATTATTACCATAAAGTTACATTCTTCAAGTTTTTTTTTTTTTTTTTAATGCACACGCTGTAAGATCGCTCATGGCATCAATAATGTTCCTTGGACAAGAAGAGGAAGAGCGAATGCTACTTTGCAAGTAAAAATGCTAGATGATATTTGGATGCAATGAAACAGAGGCACTCCAGGGCAGAGAAAATTGTTTAAAAAGCTCTGAATCTATTAACGCTTCATGATAAAAGGTTAAAAAAATATTGACCGTAATGGTTTTAACCCTCTGCGACAGAGAGAAGCAAGACATTTAAATTTTCCGGAGTGCTGTGGGGCCTTCGTTTTCATTAATATTCCATAGTGACTCTTAAGCCTCATGCCAGGAATAGTCACATTTTTAAGAGGGTTTTTTTTCCCCCAAATGGTAGATGTCTTAGCTCAGAAAAAAGCCTTTACTTTTCACAGAAGTTGCTCATAACTCCCCAGTATGGCTCCGGTACAGCAAACCATTCACAGTCTCCTGGTCCGATGTTGATGTTGACTGCACAGAAGTTGTTGTGCTCCTGGTGACCTGGATAAACAAAAACACCACCATTTACACACTGGACAACCTGACATCAAAACAACACAAATGACAAGCGGCATATTATTATTTCTACTATTACAGATATTAACCTGGTATCCTGCTCCCAGGGACCTTCATGTAGAGCTGAACGGTGTTCATGCCCAGGATGGTGTGCCCTACATGGCTGAGCAGGTTTCCTGCTGATACTACCCGCGCAAAAGCCGGCAGTTTGCTGAGTTCCTGGAGCTGCTGCTTCCACCTGAGAAACAGGGAAAGAAATGATCAGGGCTCAGTGATACATATTGATACGTACGATTGATACATATGAATCTAATTGTGTTGTTATGAAAGTTATAATCCTGCATTCAGTATGTTGATATATAGAGCTGCCACTTTAACAAATGAAATCAATAACCTGATGGTAATTTACTAAACTGTGAGAGTGAAATGTCTATTTTTAAGACTAAAACATCTGGTGGCGAATAATAAGTCGTCTCATATGTGTTTCTTGATTGCATCCACAAGAGGGTGTCAGGGCATAAGCAGACAGAAAATATAGGGCAGCAGCAATTTAGCTTAAACCCCGTTGTAGGTATCATTCAGAATAAAATACTGACCCGTTGTGCTGTATTCCAAAGGTTGCCAATCAGAAACTATTATACACTATCATGTGTTTGCTTATTTAATTTTCCAAGAGGCTTGGACAAGCCCATGTTTCTTTTTTTTGAAAGAAGACTGGTCTCCATTACTACTAGTCTAGCTATAAATACAACTTCTATTGCCTTGGCACGCTTTGAAACACAGAGGACATTAAAAAACTGAATGGCACTTCTTCCACAGTCAGCATGATCTTAAACAGCTGACCAGTATCAACATATGCCTGTGTATGACTTGCAATACTTGTAGTGATTGTGTGTGGAAAGGTGCAAGACAGCCAACTGACAGCTTTCTAAAGTTGGTGTGAATCGATTTGGGTATAGCCATGTAACATTTCCAATAGTGTCTTTGTGCTGGCTTGTCTGTCTGAAAACTTTAAGCAGTGACAGAGTAAAAACTGAGAATAGCATCAGGCTCACACCTGCATTTATTTAATCATTTTAAAAATCAAAATCCCCATATTCCGTGACAGCTATACTGATCTGTATCTTAATGAATACAGCATGTAGCTTAAGGCAACTCAAACACACGTGTATCAATTATCATGGAACCAGCAAACAAACATCTCTAAATGAGAATTTTTTCTCTTCTGTTCTATTAAACACGATGGCCGTCTTGAGCTTCAAAACTGAAATGTTCCTACATGTTTCAAAACAAGTTAACACCTCCAAATCACCAAAGACACTGGTTCCCAAACCAGTCCTAAAGTGCCCCTATCCTGAAGGTTTTCATTCCAGGTCTACTCTGGCACACCTGACCCCATTAAGGCCCATGCATCTTCATGCATGCCCTGATCAGGCAGATCTGTTTCAACCAATCAGCATGAAGCCCTTACATGGATCAGATGTGAAAGACTAGAGCTAAAACAAAAACCTGCAGTGCAGGGGTCCTTCAGGACTGGGTTGGGAACCACTGACCTAAGACGAGATATTATTCAGGGATGAAATCCAGACTCACTTCCTTTCATCAGACACGTCGATGTTGGTTCCAAACTTGATGTGCTTTAAGGGTCCCCTCCTTTTGCGTGCCACACTAAACACACACACACACACACACACACACACACACACAGAAGTTATGATAAGCAACATGTAGTGCACCTTATCACCAACTTACAAACATATCACTGATGAGTCTCTGAAACCTCTCTTTTACAGGAAAGTGAGTAAACAACTTTTGCTAAATGTGAAGAAAAAGTTTGGATAGGTGAAGGTATGTACCTCTCTGCTGACGCTGGCTCAGTGTCTGAGGGCTCCTTTAGTGCCTTCTTCTCATTCTCCTCCTGAGTACAAACAGCAAAGGCATCACTAAGTGTGTTCCTATCCACAAAACGCACAATACAACTTGTACATTTCTGCAATATTAGGTAACCAACCTAGAGGCAATACTTTTTAGTCCTTAAATGTCCTCAAACCTTGTTGAGCCTTTGTAAAATTTCAGTCCTGTATAAACTGTAATTTCAATCCGTGGACAAAAGGTAGAGCATCTAAATGTTTTGTTATTCATCAGTCACTGACCCGTAAGGATTCCTGGAAAGAAGCAGCCTGATACTGAGCGTATTTGGCTATGGTGGTGTGGGCGCGGGCGCTTTCACAGCGCCACATCTTCTTGGTGCCGCTTGGGTCCCAGTTCTCGTCAGCGGGCTGAGAGAGTTGAGTCCGAACCTCCACCAGGTGCTCTGGGTTGGCCTCGACCAATGTCTTGGTGGAAAACAGACCCAGGTCTGAGGAGAAGACAACAGAAGGGAGGGGACTCAATGAGAGACTGATGTTCACAATCCCAAATATACAGACTTTTGACTGCAGCAGTGATCAGATTTACAGATTAAAGATTATATACACTCATGTCCTATTTAAGAGTGCAACCATTTTGCAGATACTTTTTACATTGAAGGCAGTATTAAGTCTGACTTGGTATCCTTCACACCATTAAATGTGCTAGTCTATTTAATTGTTACACTTGGGAGGAACAAAAGCTGAAACCAAATCCACAATAAGCCAAACTCATAACATTTGATGAAAAGACACATATGAGTCAGCCTGCCTGTTGAGAGGGCTGTGTATTGGAGCTAGCAAACTGCTGCCTGACCTTGGCTGTTGTACTTTCCAAAAAGCATCTTAGTGCTCCAGCAGCTGAGAACACAACGCAGAGATCTCTGCTGAAGAGAAGCCCACCAATTAAATCACTGAGTCACCACTAGTTACCAAGGCTTCACGAGCGCTTTGTAAACGAATGTTGCCAAGCAACATAAAAATTGTGGCCTCTGTGCAGAATTATGGCAAATTTTCCTTTGCAACAAAATGTAGCACCAGGGAGTGGAAAGACACAAAAACACAACTTTAAGTGGCAAAATATGACCAGACGCCTCACTGCTGCAACAATTTTAGAAAGGTATCTTTGCTGAATGGAACTACGCCCTCATTCTACGCATCAATATATAATCTAAGTGATGCACTTTACCCAGTTTGAGTGCTCCAGCCAGGCCTCTGATAACAGTGACAGGGTTGGAGGGGTTTGTGCAGAACTGGTGCAGTGGGGGGAAGAAGGCATCCCTCTTGTTCTCCAGCTGGTTCATACACAGGAAAGAAAGAAAAAGGTTATCATACACTGTGCGTGCAAAGTGCTGCAAGTGCCTGCTCTTTGATTAAACAGAATGACCAGGTGAAAGCTCTAATCCTGTCTTGAGTTCTCCTATGAAATCCCTTCAACAAGAACTAGATGGATGGGATGGAAGACAGGTTAAAGAAGGGTATGCAAAACTCAAGACAACACGAGGAGACTAATGCTGAAATATGTCATCATTTAGCTGCTTTAAAAAAAACTGGCTGTTAATTGTACATATGAAAAACAATCAGAAAATAAAAGAAAAATATGTTTGGGTTTGCAGATGAGATTAAAAACAAGGAAACTTATTAAGTAAAAACAGATATGAACAACATTTAAGTCTGATTTAATTTGTTGAAGATAAGTCAAAACAACTGATGAACTAAAACAGGTTATTGTCAAAATAATCTCAACTAGTGTGCTACTTTCCACTGGTCACAACCTTAAAATTTTAATCCTGTCCACCACAAATAATATTTCTAAAATCAAAAGGCCTTGAGTCAGCTGGGTAATACTAACGTATATGCTGGGTGTAGGGGGGTTGAGTTTGTCCTTGGGTAGGGCTGGCGTGGGTGGAGGGGGCAGGCGGGGTGGGGGACACTTGTCCAGGAGGATACTGCTGTTGGAGAGACCGTTCTTCCCCAGGTTCCTGCGTACATAAAATGGTTTTAGTTATAGCAGTAATAGTAATGTCTTATTATGAATTCCACTATGGAAAATTCCACTGAATGTTTTACTGTCACATCAGTAGTGATCCAACACACGCACACACCATATATGGGGCACTAGTGACAGCAATAACACACCAGGAACAAACGGTTAATAATAATGAGTGCCGACTATGTGTCACACACTGTCTACACTACACTCAGATCTTATATGTGTACTTATATTCCTTAACTGCCGGGGTCCCATCTAACTATCTTATCTGCTGATTAAAAAATAAGATTCTGATTGTAATCCCACTGGTTATTTAGGTAATGGTGGAATACATCACTTGAACCAATCTGCTGACTTAAAACACGTAAGCTGACATACTAGATTTGTCACCACACATAAACTGAAAAATGGTGAATGTGTTTCCACAATGGATGAATCTACGAAATAAATGTTTTGTGCTGAGTAATATCCGCATGGCAACAAGACTGTCCAGTAGCCTTCAGTTTTATTTACAGTTACATAACAATATCTCTCTAATTTTGTGGTTACTCTCTTATTCCACTAGGGGGAGACATCCTCAAAAACAAAACTGAGGCGAAGTTCTTGGCCTAATCCCTCTGTCATTTGCACACTGGCATAAACATCAACAGCCCTTAGTTTGTATTTACATTGGTTTATAAGGCAACAAAAGAAGGAACAAGTTACTTATACCATTTCAAACAAGCGAGCCCTTCACTTGCATTTCCCCAGGTAAACCTCACAACTGGCATAGAAACTTCTTTCAAGAAAAACAGTTTCAGGAAAATCTCAAGGACAATTTGAGTTGTAAAATGTGGTCACTGGAGGAGGGCTTAAAGCCTTTTCTGTGCTTGGTGTGGGCCTTGTCAATCATACTGGCATGGTCTTGAAAATTAATTTTACCCTGAACATGCAATACATGCAGGGTAAGACTAAATGCAAAAACATACACATACTATACTCAAGACCAGCTCATCTGCAGACCTGCAGTTCTATAAGTTAGATCTGCAAGAAGCACTCCACAGTGCTTGCAAAATAGTCTTCTTTGTAATGCATTATCCTCAGGTATTATTTTTTTGGCAGTCTTTGTTTATTCATGCAGAGCTTTTGTCTTAAAAGAACAGTATTTTTGCTTACTCTTGTCCATACTGGCTTGTTTTTGAGAAAATAATGTGAGTGCCTTGTTTAAATAAAGTATTTGATCTTTGCCTTTGTTCAAGCCTTGTCCCTGTGAACCAATCAGAGCAAAGCAACAAAATAGTCGTGTCTAGCAGGGGTGTTAAGGGGTGGGCAATTTTTATTCCTACCAAGCAAAATGAATAGAAGGCCTGTAAGCCTTCTGGACATCTGTAGGACACCGTGATGTGAGAAAAGCCACATGGTGGTTCAGTCTCACCTGCAGGCCTTGAGCACGTCTGTGGAGCTGGGATAGATGGATATCGACGATGACGACGATGAGGAGGAGCTGTGTCCGTGTGGAGGTGTGGCTTTGAGACTGGTGATAACAGCGGGTGGCTCAGCCTTCAGCGGGCTTTGAGAGTCCTCAGAGATTCCTCCTTTGCCGTTACCGTTCATGGCAGGTGCAGTAGACGTGATGGTGGTGGTTGTGGGACTGTGGGTGCCCGTTTGAGTGTGTTCCGAGGATTTGGGCGAGGGCGTGGCGGTGGATATGGCGGAGATGGGCGAGGAGGCAGCCGAGCTGCCCTGGGCGTGGGGGGTGGAGGGCTGGGCGGACGGGTGGATGTTGTTAATTTTCTTATGAGGCTCGGCCGCTGTGGACTCCGTGGCCGTGGTCCCCTCTGAATGTCCATCACCCTCCTGTGGGCCCTTCCCCCCCGCCAGCAGGGCAGATAGCCTGGGATTGTCTGCGCTAAGGCTCGGCTTCTCGCCACCCTCTCCTGCCTTGCCACCATCACCCGAGTGGATGTGATTTGCGAGGCCTTCTGCCTGCGCTGCCGCACTGTTTACCGGTGGCGTCGGCGTCTGGCCCTCAGAGCCCCCGTTGCCGAGGGATGCGGTTGCCGTGCCGCGGGCGGTCACGGTGTTGCTATCTTTGGTAGAGGGCGCGCCGGCTGTCGCTCCACCTGAGGTAGCGGATTGGGGGAGGGCAGGAGGGGACGGTAGGTGGTTGTGAGCCTGCTGCCGTGGCGACGGGGCGCTAGCGGAATGTCCGACCTGATTGTTGGGGTGCAGGGGGGCGGCGGAGTCGGGCGTCTGGGGGTGAGACAGGGTCCCCTCTCCATTGGAGCCCGGCGCATGTGGAACGGACCCCTTCTGAAGCCCCTGCAGGAAACAAAATGACTGTTAGAATAAAAAAGTACATGTAGCTGTGCTGAACTGATTCTTAAGTTATGAGGTAAAGATCTTAATCTGATTTGAACTAAAACACATTGTTTGACCTATTCCCATTAACATCAACTGTGCCAATCCCATCAGAGGATTCTTCAATACAAATGGATGCTGTATGGCCAAGCTTTGCTCAAACAAACAGCTGTATTTTAAATTCGAGTGGAGATTCCAAGGTTCCCAGAGATGCCAAATATGTCCTGCTGAATTACAGGGAAATGTGTATAAAATGATAACCAAGACATGTACATACATTTTTTTTTATCTGATATAATGTTATAGCCATAAAACACTGGCACCGTGGCTTTGAATATTTCATTCAATATAAGTGGAATGTATCTTCAATGGCGTACTGCAACTAGCAGATACAGAATAATGATGCAACATTATTGCACAAAAGGAATTCAGGGGCTTTGACAGAAAAACAAATGAATGAACCAGGGCTACATGAAAAGGCGCTTGTATTGTATGTCAGCACCAAAACATTCTCAATACAACAGAACCACTAACTAACCTGAGTCAGGACATTAATTAGTCATGAATTTTTTGGAATAACACTGAATTTTGAGAGGTTTTGAACAGGGAAAACCATTCAGCTTATTAAATGCTGTAATGGAAGTAAAGAATATCTGGTAAGTAAAAAGTCAAGGAATTTCACAAAGTTGTGGCCATGAGTGCTGAAACTTGACAAAGACAGTGGGTGATGTCTGACCTGAGAGGAGGTTAGGTGCAGGGCCCGGTGCGGCGCGGCATCCTGTGTTTGGGTGCTTGTGCAGGTGTGAGGTAGCAGTGCTGTGTCGCCGCTGCCGGCAGGCTGCAGGTAAGGCACGTCTCCGTTGGGTCCTGTGGCCGTGGGCCCTGGCTGATTATTACTACTACTATTAATACTACTACTGTTACTACTACTGGTACTGTCGCCCACAGAGAGGGAGTCTGAGTGTCTGTGTGTCCCGGGGCCCAGGGGCCCGTTGGCCAGCGGTTGAGGCGGGCAGGGGGACCGGTGGGGTCCCAAGTGGGGTCCCAAGTGGGGTCGGGAGGGGTGGAGGCTTGGGTGGGGAGAGGGGAGTGAGTTAGTGGTGGGGCCGTTGGGGAGAGAGGGACGCAGCTGACCTCCTGAGGCATTCTGTCTCATCTGTGGAAGGAAAATAATGCCAACACCTCAGGTTAAAGAAATATTACTTAAGACGCTTCAAAGAATTCACTGTTTGTTTTAACCTGCTTGAGCAATTTGATGGGCGGGATCTATCACACCAGCACAACTCATGGGCGGAGAAACACACCCTAAACTGACTCCCAAATACTTTCCAGGGACCGTTTAACTTTCTGGCGCTGGCTTGTGTTGTGATACATGGCAAACCACGCCTGTCTGATATCTGAACAGGCCAGAACAAACCACGGAAAGAATTTGAATGGACGATCTGAGCCAAGTCTACTACAACTACTATTTGTATGGGATCATAAATTAAATCATGGCCTGTGTTTACGATTGTGACGACTGGGTGAGGTTACCCATTTATGTATTCTGACACTGTGGCTTGAGCCTTCGGCTACGTTGTGCTGTCATGTTAATGGAATCTTAATCTCAGTGTGTGTCATTACGAGCACATCCATAATCACACACTCAGGCTTTTTCCAGTTATGCCATTGAAGACTTCACAGACCTCTATGATTACATGCACTGATCCCACATATCAACTATAAATTCTTCAAGCTTCTGTGTGCAACTATGAATGTCCGTGGTTATGTATATGTCTGTGTGGATGTGTTGCAAGTAGTTATGTGTGTAAGTCAATACATGCTGATGCGTCAGAGCTACATCAACAAAGAGCTGCAAATACTTGGCAAAAATCTGCTTGAGTAGCCTACCAAATGGGTGGAGGTTCCCAAGAAGCGCAACACAGGAATGACAAGACAAATCACTATAACTTACAAAGTCAGTTTTGTTTACTTTTCTGTGATTGCCAACGTGGCACTAACTGACACAAAATTCCATCATTTGCTGCTCCCACTGGGTTCGACAGGACAGGAAACACTTGATTGACCAACAGCTATAGTAGATAGCAGACCCAACTATACAACTATATTACTAACTATCAGGTCTAACTGGTTTTCAGGATTGTAAACACCTCAAACTGATGAACGGTTATCTACAGGATGAGTTCTCACATGTTAACCCTTTCAAACTTTTACCAGACTCACTTCTTGTGACCTGTGCCATATTAAAGCATAGCAGGAGAAAATTCTTCACACCAACAAATGTTTGGACGTGAAATAAAGCAACACTCAACTGTATGTCTGTCGGAAGTGCAAACATTTTTTTCTGACAAATTCCCAAGGAAATGGTGGGTGTTTTCTGAAGGCTGGTGTTTAACCCATGTCTGCGATGTGCATATGTGTGTTTTTGTTAGTTTTTACCTGCTGCTGGTGCTGCTGCATCATGGTGAGCTGAGCCTCCAGCTGCTCCAACATTTGAAGCTGCAGGGGCTTCAGGTTGGCCCGGTTACTCCGCAATTGTTCCAGCAGCTGAGGACACACAGCAACAAACACATTGTGAACTTACAGACCCAAACATACTGCTATCATTCAAGTAGGAATGGTTTGTGTTTTCTCTGCTGCCTGCTCGGAGAAACAACCAAGCTTTCAAGGATTTACAGGCATTCTTCAACATACTGCACTGATACTGAGATGAGAACAGGGTAGAAAATTGACTGTGGTCTCAGCTGGAAGAAGAAAAATCCAAATCCAAATCATTAATACATCCTAAATGCATCCAAAATGCACAATATAATATGAGAAGAATTCCCCACCTGTAGTTTCTGAGGGGAGAGGTACCAGTTGGGAACCGGCTGCTGTGCTGAATTACTGGCCCATGAATCACCCTGAGGGAAAAAAAAAAAGAAAGAAAAAAGAAATAAACAAAAAAAAATGTTATGTATATGTGTGTGTGTGTGTGTGTATACACATACACACACACACACACACACACATACATACACACACATTCTTTTACATATGCCCTCATATGACCTTAGAGATAAGGTTGCGAAGTAAGAATTAACATTGTCTACAGAAGCTGTAGACATTTAGATTCAGGCGATTTTACATGACTTATGTTTATCAAAGCACCGTCATTTCAAAACAGGAAACACGCATGACATGCAAAGAATAGAACAAGTTGTGCATGTTAATTTAATCTTCTATCAGTTGTCAACATATTATTACACAGTCTTGCACAAATACAGATGGGATGTTATTGTTAGGTTTGCTGATTAGCTACAATCACTTTAAAGTTTAAATGGGTAAAAAAATGTATGTCCCTGTGTGGGTGTATCCTTTATGTATACAGCCTATATCTAATATCCTCAAATTCAGCTATTTTTACACTAGTTTAATTTAAGTATTCAGTGTTGGACCAAAAATTGCATTAAAAGAAGGAATGGTTTCAGCAAAACCATAATATGAGAGTTATAAACTTTCCATTGCACCTATTCCATGGCATGGGAATTACCTTGGCTGGGCTGGAGGCTCTCCTCCTCTTGGCCGGGCTGGACTGGTCATCTGCCTGGCCCAGAGCACCCATGTGAGGGGGCAGAGACTGACCCGAGCCTCCACCCTCTGCACTGTGATGGGGCTTACAAGCCTGGAGAGAGAGACGTGGAGGGGGGGGGGGGGGGGGGGGGGGGGGGGGGGTTGGCAGGAGCATAGACAAAGGAGGATAAAGGAAAATAAAGGATGAAAAGAACAGACAGGTAAAAGAACCAAACAAAAGATCAGAAGAAAAGAATGGGGGGAAAAAAGATAGGGGGGAGTGAATTGTGTGGGGAAGAGAAGAGACGGGCAAGAGAAAAAGGATAAAAAAGGGAAAAAAAGGAGAACGAGGAAGAAAAGGGAGCGTGAGCAAGTGAAAAGATGCAGAGAGGAATATTTGAATATCAAGGCATAATGCAGAAGGATAAATGTGTGACAAGCGTGACATGGAGGGGGGAAATTACATTACAAGGAGAGGCCAGAAAAAAAGAGCAAAGCAATGAGGAAGGAGGAAGAGAGAAAGAGAAGAGCATGGCTGTGATTTTGTGTTAGCACTTCAACCAAAAAGCAACACATGTAGCAAAAATATTCCTGTCTATCTGGAGGTGTTGCTTCATAGGGCAACAGCAGCCCCAGGCTATTTTTCTGTCTAAAAAAGGTAGAAATTAATCACTAGTGCCTGTTGTCAACATTTGCAGGATTAAAACCACTAACATAAAAACAGACAATGTCATTATGACTTTCAACAAAATTATCCTCCTTCAAAGCTTCTCTACGCATTTCACATTGCAGGGGTCAGCCTTTATAAAGCAGTTGCTGCTGCTGAAGCAAACATGTAGCATAACTCAACCTTTAAAGCAAAAGGTTACACCACATTCCACACAGACAACCTCATCCTTACCTCTGAACAAGCCTCTGTGGGTCAGACGTGACTGCACAAAACTTACACTTGGTTATATTTTACTGCTGTTTTCACATTAGTGTCTGCGTTCAAGACAGCAGTAGTTTACTTACTTTTGTTACAGCTGCATGCATTTTAGGTGACTAAACAGGAGGTGAATAAGTTGTAGTCAAAAGTAGGATGTTTCAAAGTTTAACTGTCTTAAAATTTGAGGGTTTAACAGAGCTATTAAGAGTATGCTGCTGACAGTATGTTCATGCTGCTTAGAGAAGTGAGTATAGCTTGAGCCTTAAAAAAGGTAAACGGCATTGTTATTTTGAGTTATAACCCATGTACCAAATTATCTAGTTTAGCTCAAACTTCCCTTCGGTCATTTATAAATTTACTTGTAGTGCCACCCGTAAAAATATACCCTTTGCGGTGACAATCCTAGTTTGAAATGAACTTCTGTCTCAGCTGAAGATGCTCTTAGTAAGAAGACAGGGATTTGATAAAGTTTGTAAGGTGGCACGTATTCAGGGATCATTTCCTGGTGAGGTCATTCATTTTTTCCTCTGGTCCCATGTAATTGACAATAGGCAGATCATAATATAATGTGCATTTTCATATAAATGCACTAAGGTTTATGTGAAGGATGATTTCAGAGCAAATTGGAAGTTGCTTTTCATGTTATACAAAAATGAATGGCTGCAAATTGACTCCTCTGAAGGGAGGAAAATGAGCTCTGATTATCTCCAACTACACTGACTATGTACATCACTTTGCTATCACCTGGGACCAAAAATAGATTCATTTTTATAATATTTCTTTTCTCTTTTTCCCAAAATCAAATCAGGCATGCAGTAACATCTGACCCACTGAAAACTATGCATCAGTAAGTTCCTTATTCCACACCTTCACACTCCAACAGTTTTCTTACAATGAATTTTCTGTGACCAAATCAAATCAATGCTGAAAATCAACACATTCCAATGCCAAGTCACTAGCACAACAATGAACACACACCTACGTGGACACAATGGAACTATTTGGTCTCTATCATGGACGTGAATGGAATGAGTGGTAATGCAACACTAGGGGGTGCTGCTGGGGCTTTGCGAGCAGCTGCAGGACACCTAAGGTCAACTACTAAAGGGGGAGGAAGATGGACAGAGCCAATGGGACACCTGGATCTAGTCTACGGCAGCACGACCTCACCAATCACGTCCGGGGTAGGGTCAAGGGCCATACAACAGTGAGTGTGAGAATTACAAACACAGCCACTTGGCTTAGAATTAAGAGCATTTTAATCTGTTCAAAAAGGCAATTTTTTCCAGCCTAAAGCAAAGCAGATTATGAACAAACAGCAGCATGGTGCAGGTACAACCACAGCTTTTTCGATTTGACGGTGAACTCGAGAGAGGTTATCCTGGATGCCAAGTCAAATTAAGAACAGGATTAGATGAAAGAAATTTACTGGATAGATTTTTATTCAAGGAAGTAACAATAGCTTGCATGAATGCTTCATTTTATTTATTTTTAAAACATGATGGGTGAGGCCGAGTGACTACTGAGTTGTGGAGAAGAAAGGGAATAAGGGCTGGGTAACACTTGGCCGGACCCCTCCTCCGCCTTAACAGATGCCACAAAGCAGCAGTGATGTGGACAAGTTTGAGCTGAAAATGGTCGAGCGCTCTGATCTGAGAAACAGCATGTTGCAGAGAAGTAAAGCAATTAGGGCTGAACGATATGGTAAAAACAACAATATCATGCATCTATTTAACTATTTTAAGATACTGTGATTGAGATGTTCACTTTATTGGAAATGCTAATATCTGATTAATAAATTTCAATTTCACTGGGAAAAAAAAACTTGAAATGATGATGAGTGATTCATGCTGGTGTCGGCATAAAAAAAAAAGAAAAAGAAAAAAAGTTCTCTTATATCTGGAGAACAATTTTTAGGCCAGGGCATCTCTGTAGCACCATAAAACCTTGCTCATTACTATTTTGTCACATATTTTACCTTCATCAAAAAAATGCTGCTCCCATGTTTTGGATATTGCAGTTTTGATAATATTTGATGAACTGTTCAGCCCTAAAAGCACTCACTGAGTAGCTTTGTTTTGGAAGTTTTCAGCTTTTTCTGGCATCAGCGTTTGCACACAGAGACAGCAGGGTGGAGTTTGGCTGAAGTGTTGCCCATTATCAGGTGTGTGTATGTATGTGTGTGTCTACCTTATCAATGAGCGAGCCAGTGAGTGTTCAAATGAGTGACAGTAAATGCGTGTATGCTGACCTGGAGGTATGTCTGTGTGTACATTAAGATTATGTGTGTGAATGGCTGTGTCTGTGCGTGTGCACTTGGTAAGAGGGCAGGGGAGGGGAGGGGGAGGGAGGTGTAGTTGCTCTAACTGGTCTCTCACCTGCTGTGGTGCACTGCTCAGGCCTCCCTGCCTGGAGGTTAGCTCAGCTGGGATTGGTAGACTCCATGCCTCCTCAATAAGAGGGAGCATTTTACTTTTACCCTGTAGGCTACTGAGCTGGGGGTTACTCAACTGAGCCTATGGGAATGGAAAACGGCGTGAAAAACAAAACAAAAATAAATAAATAAAATACAAGGTTTTTAAAAAATGATGACCTCAAAAGAAGGAAATGATCAGTAATGGTAAATAGGTAGAGATTATAACAAGTGAAGCCAGGCTGTAAGTCAACAGCGATATATCCAAGTTTGTGCTGGTATGGCTGCTGGGTGTGTGTCACGCATCAGTGAAACAAAGTAGTCTTAATACTTGAATGGCCTTCAGCAACAATATTCAACAACCCATTACACACAATCACAGCAAATCCATTAAAACAAGTCACAGAGCTTGTCTTAATGCCATGGAATTATGCTAAAATAACTGGTGAAAATGCAACGTTACTTCATGCATACGTATAGGGAGATGACTTTGCTTTTCCAAAAAATATAAATGAATAAATTAACACATGGGATAAGAGGACTGGCAGGTGACTTAAAGACCAGCTATCGTTAGCTCGACTGTGAATCTATCCCTGCCCAAAAACATTCACCCCAGGAGGAAAACCTCAGGATAAGAAGATCACTCCTATGTTTCCCTGAGGGACTACAGTGCAGATTTTTAAATAACAAATGGGAGACATCAAATGAAACATGACTAAAGATTTAAGTTCAAAGAGGCCCCACTTAGGAGGAACTGCCATGTCAGCCAGATACAAGTATAGATATAAAAGAATAGGACTGGTATAATGCAGGAAAATTAAGATGCCAACAAAGGACAGGACAAGCATATGGCCACCACCTGGATTTAACCAGCCAGTCAGCTGAAGATGTACTGTGTACAAATATCTGAGCAACACAGAAAAAAATTTACTGTTTTTAAACAAACGCACAGGCCAAATAACATAAAAATAGGAGCATTTTTAGGTAAACATTGGAGAGGAAGAGCCACCAGATGTGAATTTTCAGGGCTTTTTTTTTTCCAGGATTTCATGTATTTTTGGTACACAACAGTCATTCATTTCTCACGGGAGATTACCATTTTCCTGCTTTGTTGCCTGCTGTTTTGTGCTCCTAATCACATCCCTGTGGAATGATATACAGACTAATCCAACATGGCTGAGGCCTCTCAAGGATGCGAACATAAAACAACAAAAAGCAAGAAATCGTAATCTCCTGTGCACAGTGAATGGCAGCAGTGTGTGCTTAAGTGCGAACCCTGAAAAATCCCATTTGTTCCTCTTCATCTTGGTGGAAAGGGTTTAGGGTCTGGGACGTTTAGGAGGGACAGGAAAGGTGGAGGCCGCTGATGTTGAGTGAGCCAGGCATCAGAGTTTGCTGATCACTGTTTCATGTCAGATCCTTGTCAAACAGCTTCTCAAAATCATCATGAATGTTCGTTTTAACCTGCTATATGTACCAGATGGGTGTGGTTGACTCTATCAGGGCAAATCAGGTATCAATTACAGATGGGTCCACTAAATTACCCTGAAATTAAATCAACTGCGACTACCCGCATTTTTTGCCTCTTGTTGTATTATATGGAAGTCCCCATCAATCTGGCACCAATCTAGGCTAAAACAAATGCTCAGTTTTCCATATATTGGTGTATTTGTTCGTACAGTCCAAAAAAAATAATATTTAATGTGGTTAAGCACTTCCAAGTATGTAAGGGAGCTACAGCAACCACGGTTCACTATGCCTATGATATAGTACATTACTGCTCTTCCTTTGGGGGAGAAAAACATTTATACATTACATATGTTAAATACGTTTAATAGAAATAGGACTTATTAGATAGGAGTTTAATAGTTACCTGGTTAGTCAACACTAGCCTAATTAGCTTGGAGTTTATCTAGCCTAAACAAACAGTAAATAAAGCAATCAATAAAAAAAGGCTGTCAAAATACAGCCTACCAAATAAAACGACAAGTCCATCATTTTGTGAATACACCCAATAGAGTGATATTTGCAAATATCAAAGCAGGCTCGCATGGCATTGGCGGCTCCTTCTTTCCTTTCCCCTCCGTCAGAGGAAGGCACGCATTCCCCTCTCCACCCACCTGCAGGCATTTGATGCGGTGGGTGAGTGCGGCGGTATTGGTGCAGGCTTTGCTGCGTGTGGCGTTGATGTAGCACTTGATGGCGTCGTGCGGCTGGTTGCAGGACTCGTACAGCGTGCCCAGGTCCATCCAGGCAGCCGCGTGGCTGTGGTCCAGCTGCACAGCGCAGATGTAGGCCTGCAGCGCGTCCATGGGTTGGTTCTGCTGCTGGTACAAGACCCTACATGGGGGAGGAGGGAGGGAGGAGGAAGGAGGAGGATGCATAGGAAAAGACGGCAAAAAATGAGGGCAGTGCAGGGGGGTCAAAGTGATGAGGAGGAGGGAGAAGAGGGACAGACAAAGAGACATGGATATGAGGTTACAAATAGATTAAGTGGTTGTTCATGGAGGAAAAAGGTCAACATGAGGGATGCTCGAGTAATTGAAGCAAGGGTTAAATTGCAGTTTGAGGGGAGGATTTCAAAAAAATGAAGGGAAAAGGAGGATGAAAGATGTTGAGAAACGATTTTTTCCATTATGTGAGAAAGGGTTACATGGCGATGCATCTGAGGGTTCCACTGAAAAAGCTGACCCTTACCCTATAGAGCACCAGGTATCTGCACTGGCCTCTGATTTGTCTATGGACTGCCGATACGAGATGAAAGCGTCCTGGACTTTCCCAATACTCGAGTAGCACCTGCAGGAGACACACATGCCAACATTTTGCTTTAGACAAGAAAAAGCATTAAATAAATAGCAGCCACAAATCCATCCACCATGAACCATCCAATGAAAGCTGTGATTTGTAATGTTCCGTTGGTTTTTGATGGTATAGCAACAGCAAAAGCTTCACAACCTGCAATTATAACTAATAAAGCCAGCCTTAGTACAAGTTGTTTACGAGCTTTATTTGTGTCAGTAGTCATTTGTCAGAGCATGTGTCAGTTTTGTCAAACGGTACACAGCTTATCGCAGTTTGGATCAAAGTCTTCACATATATTGGGGTTGTTCTTCCTTCAAAAAAATGTCATCAGTATAAATACTTTCTCAGGATTGTTGAACCTTTCTGATTTATCTTGTTATCAGACCAGCTTAAAACAAATAGTGAGATTTGTCTACAAAATAGACTAGTTCTCTAATGAGATTACTGCCCATATGCAACTGTACTTGCCCACACACAACCTACCTGCCAAGGAAGTACCAGGACTGTCCAGAGTTGGGGTCGGCCTCCAGAGATTTCTGCAGACACTGGATGGCATAGCTGTCCTTGTTGGCTCTGTCCCCGAGCTGTTCCACTGTGTGATGCATCCAGCCTGCAAAACCAGACCAGAGTAGTCAATCACCTCAGCAATTCATCAACTGAGGCCCTTAAACAAAGAACCAATGTGTCAACTGCCTGTTTTGAATGTTTTACGAGAAGCCAATATAATCATTTGCATGAGAGTTAAATGTGACACAACCTCTACTCTGCCTGGGGGCAAACAGCAGTAACTACTTCTGTGTTTTGAAGGCCAAATATTACCACATAGTATTAGAGTTCATAACAACAAGTCTGAACACATAAATGCAGTCCAAATCTGTTTGGACTGCACTCATTTTGTTAGGACAGATTTGGGTTCACTTGAAATTTCAAGTGAAATTTCTTCAAATAGACTTGTATAGTATTTTGAGAAAGGGCCTAAATCAGTTGGCTTGCATGTCACCTGAATGATTACATAGTAAAGCCTAGGCTATGCAGTCAGGAAAGTTCATACAATGGCTTCATTCTAATATCTGAATAAAACTGTAAAGAAAGCTGTCTGTTGTTTTATTTTCCAAGCTGATTTAATTTTATTTACAGTTAAAAAGGATCATATTTTACAAGTTGGGAGCGTTTCAAATAAAAACAAAAAACAAGCAAACAAAAAAGGTATTTTAGCCTCAAATTCAGACATTTGGTTTTGACACTGAGGTCGAAGCTTTTATTGCAATTACAGTAGCATAAAGAGTTGTCAACAACTGAGTAACTGTCTGTCTCTCCTGTCTTCATCTGTCTCTCCTCTGCTCTGCTCCATGTGTGTGGAGGGGCTAAGCCCCACCCTCAGTGAAACACAGAGAGCAGAGGGGAGGAGAGGAGGAGAAATTTGCGCAAGACTTGTGACAAAAAAACAGTAGAGACTTTCAGAATAAGCGCAAATTAAACAAGTGCAAATAAATTAGGGAAATGACATTAATAAAATTTATGTTTTTTTACAGGGGGGCAAGCTGCCCATTTTGCCCATTTCTCCTACCATGGCTATGGTAGGAGAAACACTGCCTCGAAAAACCACTCTGCATTTGAAATCAGTATAGAACAAGAACAAAAAACTAAATCAATAACTGCAGGGGGGTTGCTGTGACTAGAAGGATATGCAGTGTCTGTGCATGTCCAGACATTTTCAGTTGTAATATTCCAGAGTTTTGAAGACCTCAACTTTAAGATTTTCTTTTAATACCTTAGGCAAATGATGGTATTAATTCTTCACGCAGTGCAGTCTCCACAGCAAAATGATAAAGTTTGTATTTAATTTATATTCCCTACTTCTGAAAAAGCTAGAATTTGACATAATCATTTTCCATACTTTGTGTGCAGCAAGTATGTGTGTCTCTCACCTAGCTGCTGCAGGGTAGTGGCCTTCACCTGTGCAGGGAGATCCTCTGTCTGCAGAAGACTCTCATAGGCCTCCTTGGCAGCCCGGTATCTCTTCTGGATTTATTGGGAGGGGGTAAGGAAAAGACCAACAAAGAGAAGAAGGAGGCTGAGAACAAAGCAATGATGAAAAAATAGCTGAGATGCATTTGAAAATCCCTCCACTGCGGCATCCATGTGGCTCAGTGTGCTAAGCTGTACACTAACAACATCACGGATTTGAAATCAACCCATGACCTGTGCCACATGCCATCCTCCTGTCTCTTGTCTATCTTTCCACTGCCCATCATGACAAAGAAGCAACACCAAAGTAATCATCCTCCTCTCCCCTTTCAAGTCACGCTTTTGTACCCAAAAATATTCAGCAGCTACATGCACAAGACTTCCACTGCGGCGCTATGTTCTGACACAGCATAAAAAGCACATTAGATCTTAAGCGCTGGTGCTCCCAGAGCTAGTGAGTGCTACTGTACCTCTCCACTGAAACACACACAGAGAGACCACCAGCATACAAAAGAGGGGGAGACAGACTTTCTTGTTTCCGTGGCAACCTCGCCGAACGGCCAAGAGGAGTCTCCCGTCCCCTCCCACCCGCCACCCACTCACCCACCCTGCTCCCTGCTCAATTTGTCAGCACCTGGTCCAAAACACAAAAACAGGGCTATCCCTGACATTCAGATACTCTGTAATTTTACTACACTAACTAAGCTACAGGCTACAGCAATAATACTGGACATTCAATGAACAGAAAGCCTCCTTTCTCCTGACTTACAAATGACAGAAAGAAAACAAGAGACTTGTTTCCTAGGGAGCAAACTGAAGCAGAGGTTAGATAAAAAGAACAAACACTTACCTGAATCTCATACAAATGAGCAATGTGGAACTGAACTGTGAAAGGAAAAGACAGAAAACACACATTAGGTGGGGGTTATTTAGCATTTAAAGAAAGCTTTCGCACCCCTTGTCAGAGTTGGTCCTCCTTATACAGGTCTTCTCAAAAGTAGCGCCCTGGTGCCAATATATGGGTCTTAGTTAATCCAAGGTTGCCCGTCTACACTGAGTGTAATGGAGCAGATAGGGAGCTGTGCTCCTGGCGGCACCTTCCTTTGTCTAGAGCGCTGCAGTGTCTCTGATCTGAGCTGCCTGAGTGACTCTCAGCAGATGGAGGGAGAGAGAGAGAGAGGGAGAGAGCGAGAGGGGAAGAAAGAGAGGGGGGGCTGCCCTTGGTGTGTATATGAGAGGGAGAGGGGGGGAGAGTGAGAGAGAAAGAGAGAGAGAGAGAGAGAGAGAGAGAGAGGGAGAGAGAGAGAGAGAGAGGGAGGATGAGGGGACACAGAGAGGAGAGAGGCAAACAGTGAGAGCCTTGTGTGCATGTGTGCAAGCAAGTGTATGTGTGTGTAAATAGCAAACAGGAGCTGGAATGGAGCGTGCTGGGGTAGAGACAGATAGAGAGAGAGAGGCTGGGCAAAAAAAAAATGGATATTGCTGTCTCCAAGGTAACAGGTACCGGGGCCAGGGAGATCAGAGATGGCAGTGGCATATCAAATAATGCCAGTATTCCACCCAGGCTGAACCCCACCAATGTTGATCAAACAGTGTCCAGAAAATATCTTAAAACAATTAACAACTAGATTCAAGCATTTCACCAGTCTGCCTTGACCAATTTCTTTTGTATATGATCCAAAGAGGGCAGCAGGAGGCTCCTGGGACCCATTTAAGATCAGCCGCTGTGGGTTTTGTAGTATAGAACAGACCCTCATGGACATTTACACCATAATATATGAGCAATTGTGCTTTGATTGCAGCAGTCAGCGTTTCCCCTATCACAGCCATTAGTGGGTGGGCCAGTCATCATGATGTAACTGTCCACTGACAAATGCATTTGTTCAGCAAACATTCACTTTACTGGAGATTTTCAAGCAAGTTCAGTGAGTTTAAAGCTAAAGTGAGAGCTTTAAATATTCAGTAACCAAACTGAAATAAATAATAAGCCTGTTAATCTGGCATTAACAACTTGAGAGAGAAAACTCTTTGTAGTCATTACAATATTATGTGATTCATCTCACAAAATCATGAAATGCTTTCTTGAGTGAGGAATACATTGCTTGTGTCCTCAATGAAGCACTTTTAAAATCACTCAGTTAGCTTTTAATATGTGTCAAAGATAGGAAATGTCACACCATATATATTAAAAAAAAAAATAAAAAAATACAGAAGCAGCAGTATGATGCTTCCTCTGCCAAGTACAGTAAGGAGACGAATGCCCAGTTCACACTACACGATTTTAGCCCTGATTTTCCACTCACCAACAGTTTTTGAAGGTCGCTTAAAAAAGCCCCAGATCAGACGCAAATCTGTGTTCGAGTGTTATAGGTGAACTGTTCAAGGATGTAAGCTGAAAGGCTTGCCAATGCATTGTATACGCATTTCCAGATATCTTGCAGGCTAAATATCTGGATCTGTCAGTGACGAGCTACAGCCAATGAACAAATGAGAGTGCAAGACAAGGAGCACTTCTGCTGAAGCAACTCCCTGAATCCAGTCTGAGCATTTCTCCCTGTCTCTCTCTCTCTCCCTTTATATGGCGGGCACAATAATAGAGTTTCTATGAGAAAACACTGGCATACACACAAGCTTTTCAGTATCTGTAACCTTGACGTCCTTGGGGGCACCCCAGTAGCTCACCGGATAAGAGCACAAACTATGTGTTAAGGCTGAGTCCTGATTGCAGCGTTCTGGGTTCAAATCCAACCTCAGGCCATTTGCTGCATATCATCCCCTCCCTCTCTCTCCTCTACCTTTCCCCTGTCTCGCTCTACTGTAACTGTCAAATAAAGCAGAAATGCCAAAACATAATCTTAAAAAAAAAAAAAAAACCTTGCTAAACCATAAGGCACCTACCTACATTTTCATTGCAAAAACATTTTACCATCTCCATTCCCAATTCATTCCCTCACCCACTCATACCATGTCACTCCTCACATATGTTTTCTTGACAAAACATAATTTAAAGACCAGAAAGACTCATCAGGGATTCCTCCTGGTGAAAGATTTTGTAATGTGTGACCCCCTGTCGCCACTCAGTTATGTAGTGTGCACACTGCAATGACTTCAAGATTTCCGGTTACAAGATATCAAGCTGTGTTGGTACAGCAATCTGACAATGTTGATAGTCATGTAGTATGAACTTGGCATTGGTCAAGGCCTGCAGTGTTAAAAAAAAGAAACATTTTCAACAGGTTCATTCTTAAGTGCTTCACTTCAATTTTGACAAAAGGTAGTTACCTGAAATGTATCACCGGATTCATGACCATACGTGTTCCCAAAAAAGGCTATTGCTTTAAAAACATCTAATGACTTGATGAGTAATGAGTTTCACTTTCAGGTCAGCAATTATATCAGAGTAGTTGTTGCTTTTTTCCCTGAGATTTTTTGAATCAAGCATGTCATTTCTTCAAGCATACATTTAAAAGACACAAACGTCTACCTAAGTCATATTTGTCATTTTAAAAGGAGAAAAAAAAAAAAAAAAAAATCAAAAGATGTTACGAATGAGACGCTTACTTTCAGCTTTGGACAAAGTGCAGGGGTTGGAGTCAATCAAAGCCAGCTGAAAATGCTGTGGAGGAAACAGAAAAATCAGTATAAATACAGAATTATCCCAACAACTCTTCTCTTTGTTGTGAAGGCAAATCTTGGACTAAACCACATTAAATTCCCACACATTCACTGCTTTTGTTTCACTACAAAAGCTATGGGTCCAAATCGGTAAATTAACCACCCATTCAGAGCAGTGAGCTGAAGCTAGAAATCGTCTGTGTTGCAGAGAGGCAGAGAGAGCATAGCACCTAGCAATCAGAAGGAATTACATTTCCACTGGGACCACCAACACTAAAAATATGTATGCACTCACAGTACTACTGTAGGTTCTTGAGACAAAAGCAGCCGCCTTTTGTCAAATATGTTGTTTTTATTTACGGTAGCCAATTTCTTCTTCAGCTAGAGCTCTACCAAAGCTTGATATTTCATAGTCTTCCATAACATCTTAGCCACACAGTTTTGGGTGTTACTGTACCTGTCAACCTGTCAGGCCAGGAAATTAACTTCTACATTTATCTTCCCTAATTGAGAACACCTCCATTGCAGCTATAATTAAGTTCAACCATAGGCCTAAATCATGCCTGTTAATCTTGGATTGTTTAAA
The DNA here is from genome assembly GCF_902150065.1 of Myripristis murdjan. Lineage (NCBI taxonomy): Eukaryota > Metazoa > Chordata > Actinopteri > Holocentriformes > Holocentridae > Myripristis > Myripristis murdjan. The sequence continues at coordinate 12,392,459 of NC_043981.1, forward strand.
ATTCAGACAGGCTGTACCTTTAGGCTTGACTCATAGTCTGTGTTGACCTTGAACATGAGGCCCAGGCGCAGGTGGATCTCCTTGGCCCGAGAGAAGCCTGGGTCGATGTACAGCACCTCCTGGAACGCTTTGATTGCCCTGCAGAACAGATGGAGGGAGAGATGAAAGAAAGCAGCGGGAGGAGGAGAGAAAGGCAGAGAAACAGCACAAAAATGAGACAAAAACAACATTTAGATCCAAGAGCTGGTCCGTGGTCTTCAAAAGGTCCCTCTAGACTAGTAAACCAGTCAAATTTTAATATAATTGTGATTTCTTTGGGTTCTGTGATGCATGAAGGTGGCATTTCTCGTTTGTGTAGTTTTCAAAAAGGCAAAATTAAGCTGTGACAGTGTGGTGTTGGTCAGACAGTCAGTGCTATTCAGTGTCCTTTGATTCACACTGAATAGCTGAGATGCTGATTACCCAATGTACTGTGGGGGTAATGGTGTTTGTTGGATTCGCTTCACTACAGTAGAAGCAATCAGATGGGAGTATAATAGTCAGTAAATATTGCAGCAGCAACTTAGACAAGCTAGCTCACATAAACTTATATAAGAATGAGAGAATTTAGTTCATGAAATGCTGGGCTTGCTAAATAAAATGCTGCAGACAAGTGGGAAATTAATTAAACTCTGTCCTTGGCATTTTGGCTCTACTGTGATGATATTCTCAGAAAATGAAGCTTATACAATAGATCACACAAAACGCAAATGCTAAAATCTGCTCAGTGTTGGCAGATATTAAACAATTTAACAGAGGATTAGTAGGAACTCAACTGCAGTTTTCTTGTTTGGGGACAGTGCTAATTTATTGTGCACAAGTAGATTTCAGATGAATTGACTAAACTGGGCCAATGTGGGGAAAAGTAGTTAACCCGTTGGTAGATCAAATGGCCATGTGAAGCAAAGTCTGCCCTGAACCTTTGGGCAAAGGTCTGTGCAAGAGAATTGGCTTCTAGCAAAAACACACCACTTCAACATGAGTATGCAGAGATAAAACTAAATTAACGGAGTTGTGGTGCACCAAAGTCAGGCAACAGTAAACATGTCACAGCTGTCCGGGCCAATCAGTGAAAAAATGTCACCTTGATTTAAGCTGTAATATTTGTACCCCTTTCAGATAATCAATCTATTTTAAATTGCAAAAATATCAACAAATCTCCCTCAAACAACTGTATTTGCTCAAGTTTCAAAAAATTCTACAAGATTACATTTCAACACATCATGATAACATAATAATTTCCCATCGCCCAGTACTCATTTTTACTGAATAGAGCTTCAACGCTTAATAATGTAAGTCAATACAATGGAAATATTTTTCCATGCTCTCTCCTCGTTTGCCATACTTAAACTGACCTAGAAATTATCAAAATGATATTCCATACTTTCCCAGTCAGAGAGAGACAGAGAGAGAGAGAAGGTGACAGACAAAGAAAGAGACAGAGAGAGAGATTGCATGTGTACACATGCATGTGCATGTCAAAGCAGCTTCCCTCTAATCAATAAGGTAAGTCTGAGGTTAAAGCGGACCTGATCGTTGTTTTCTCAAACATTAGCAAAGGCAGAGCTACTACACTATGACAAAAATGGTCACATAGCAAACATTTTCTTTTTGGAAAGTGCAAGTTCATATTTGAAATTGCATCCTCGTCATTCACATGTTGGGAGAGAGTTATGTTCATGTTCATGTTCACAAAATGCAGGAATTCTTAACCTTTTAAGGAGTTCTCCTTTAAGGTTCCTGATTCTTATTGCTACTTTATAGGCAGAATAGAGACTTGAGTGGTCGTGTTGTTACCATGGAAACAACACACATAGCTTCGGCCACAGCATTCGCCAGCTGGTAACCACATACACACACGAAGACACATGCATACTGTATACAGTCTACAACAGAAGCATCTAATCTCAGTCTGTCATTCACACATGCTGTTCCACAGATAAGCAACCTTGAATGTCTTTCCACTGTGTATTATACACCAAGATTACAGTGTATTCAACTGTTACCATCAGTTCAGTGGTGTTTGCTGATTTTAAGCTCTACTGAGAAAATTGCCTTGCAGGACAAAATCAAGTTGGAATTAACTGAAGAGAGTGGGTACTCACCACTGAAAGGCATTATAGTGGAAGTAGACCATCCCTAGGCCGTATAGAAAGGCAGCATTCTGGGTGAGAGGGAGAGGAGGGAGACCATTAGGACACATAATAAAAAAAAAAAAAAAAAAAACTATCTACATTCCTCTTTATATAAAGATGCATGCCTACGTACACAACAGCTTATGTTTTTAATAGCTGATGCTAAAGTGTAATGGTAGTGTGGGAATGATGTTTGTAGGAATCAAACATCAGTATAACATGAACAAACAAACAGATTTAATGGATTCCACATCAGCAACAACACTGTAGAGACCAAAAATGCAGACATCCTGCTCAAAATGTGGCAACAAAACTACTGTAACTTCAAAATATACCTTGAGCAATACCTTTCAGTGTGGTGTGTAACCCATTTCTAGAGCCAAGAAATGAGCAGGTGCTGGGGCAAAAAAAAAAAAAAAAAAACACTCCAAGATCATAAAATGCCTGTGAAATTTTTTGCATGTCACCTTTATGACATTCCTTTTAACTGGGAAACCCAACATTCATGGCTACTGTCCGCCTGTGGGCTGCCATTGGAAATTTGAGGGCGGCCCGGGGGCTTTTTTCAGTGCATTCTGGCAAATGAGTGGCCTTTGATCAGAAATCACCCAAGCACAAAGCCTGAAGAAGCAGAACGAAATGCTGACCCCACACAAACCACTGCGTCAACAAAAATTATACTACCAGTGCCTTGAAAAACCTAACTGAGGGGTGGAAGATGAACTGGCTGAGGACAAAGTAGGGAAACACACCACTGGCTTCAATAAGCCTGCTGCCAGTTTCCAACAGTGAGAGAGAAGCTAAAACAAGCCTTAGTGTACAACTTGGCATTCATCTGCCAATATGCAACGGAAATATATAATTTCATAGTCAATTTGTACCATAGGAAAAAAAAAGCCCTTAAAATTAAGATCAACAGGCTAAAAAAAATGCCCTGTGGAAAAAGTTTATTTTTCATCTCGCTGCTAAATAGTGCAGACACTGCATGTTCAGTACTCAAACCTGCACTCAAGTCACTGAGCAATGGCACCTAACACCTATGTTTATGTATCAACAGGCTCAGAACACAGATATTGATAACTATTCGATGAAAACATCTGTGATGAGAGATGGCAACATGATATGCCCGATGACATGTCACTCATCTCTCATTACACTTACACAGCAATACACTTGGAAGCCAAGTTCCTTCCCAAGTGCACACCAAAACGGCAACTACAGGGATACCACTGACAGACCGACTGATTGTATCTGCTCATATAAAAACAAACTGGACCTACATACTAGGGATGTGAATCTTTGATTTACAATTTACTCAGTGGTTCAATTCAAGAATGACATTTCTTTTCAGGAACAATTCTTGTTTGTAAACAATGATTTGAGTCAACAATTTAATGCAGTATGTTTAGGCAATTCTGTATCCATTCAGCACAAATTACTTTTCTACTGAAATGTGGAAAAAAAAGAAATCAGACAGACACACTTAAAAACTGCTTATTGATAGGTCTTCGCTTTTTTTAAATAGACATGAAAGTTTAAATTCAAATTCTTTCATATAGTTTCAGGCCAAAGTCAGAGTGATTCATTCTATTTACTCCTATTAGTAGACTGTTGGAGTTGAATTGACAGAATTTACCATCAATGCAATGAATGAATCGTTACACCCTACACATAACCTTTCAGCTACTTGGTACAGTTCAGTGTAAACAGGAAGCTTTCATTAAGATACTGATAGCCAGACATCAGTCTCACCGCAAAGTGTCAATATAACAGGAAAGACGCTCAAAATGACTCCAATGTGAAACCTGAAACCACACTTGATACCAACATAAACCCAATCATGACCATACAATTCTTCCTGTGTGTCAATGTGTGTGAGACAGACAGTGAGATAAATGTAATTGAGAGGATGTGAGTATATGAGTAAATAAGTTTGTGAATAAGTGAGCCAACATGTGTGTGTGTCAGAGTCTTACCTTCCAGTAGTCTGACTGTAAACTGTAGTACCTCTGGTATGCCGATAATGCTGTAACAGAGAAGACGGAAGCTGGGAATTAGTCATGAAGTCTCACCACAACACCACAGAGGAAAAGGTGCAAGCAGCCAGCATTACAATCAGGCTACAACTGGTGTGGGGCCAATTCCATGTCTCTGCCAAACTTGCAAAGGTGAGGAAATCAACAAAGAAAGAGTTAGGACACACTGGGTTAAGTGTCTGTGTGTGGGGATTACAATACAGTTTAAAGGCAGCAGTCTGTTGTTTGGATGGCCATCCAACTACACAATTCTCTACGTCCTTCAGGGCATTATAAATGTTGAAAATGTTGCCATATGGAGGTCTTTACAAGAGAAAGGCAGGGTTGTTTTCAGGTTAGGATAAGGCCTTTATTCCTGAGAGAAGAAAGAGGCTCAGAAACAAAAGGAAGGCAATGGATAGTCCTTGGATGAGTGGTGACAGCCAAACCAAAGGTAAGAATAAAATAAAACAGACCAGGTATTTTGTACGTGAACAAAAACAATAGGCTACATAACACACTGAAAATTAATAATCAGTGTTGGGGGTAACGCATTAATAATCACATCACATTTTTTGTAAAGCAGTACTATAACATGCTACTGTTCATAAATTTGGCAATCACATTACAGTTACTAATCAAACAATTATGTTGTTACTTCCTTTACTTAAGTTCTTCAATTATCCAGCCCAGGCCAGAGACAACTATCCAAATCAAATCTCTCCAAACACCTACGCAAGCAACTCGCTAACACAAAGCTAGTAGTGAAAGACCCCCAAAACCTCAAAAATGATGCTTAGACTGAGTGTATGTCAATCCCAACCAATAAGCCAAAGCTTGATTGTCAACAGGTAAGAAAAGCAGAATTGAACAGGCTTGTAGCATTGTACACAGTAGAGGAAATACTGGCTATTTCTGCAGTACAGCTATTGACTGTTATATTATTAACTGGCGATAATGTGACAATGCATCTCAGGCAATGCTGTGGAGTTACGCTTAGTGTAACACATTACTTTCCGCAGGGAGTAAATAAGTAAAGTAATGCATTACTTCTAACCCTAACCCTAACCCAAGTAACGAGTGATGTGTAATACACTACTTTTTTTTGAGTAATGACCTCAACCCAATTTATAATTCATACCAAGTGAGCGGTGTGAAGAGAAGAAAAGATCAGAACAGAGTCAAGAGTTGATACACTCACCTTTCGGGTAATCCTCCAGGAGGAGGTTGAAGTGGCCTAGCTGGCAGAATAAATCAGGCTCCACTTTGCCCTCGGCTTTCAGGATGAGCGAATCATAGCAGCGAACAGCCTGGGGACCACACAGAATAAACTGGCTCAATTTCAGGAAGTACTGTGTGTGCATGTACTTGTGCCTGCTGACATGTATGCACGCAGAGTGACTTCAAATAGATGAGCAAAAGCATGTCTATTGTGCAAAGAAAGAAAAAGAAACAAAGTCAAACTGCGAAATAAGAAAGAAAGAAACAGACCTGGTGAGACAAAACTTTCAAAGTCATAGTCAGTCTGATGTCAGCCTCCTAAGTCTGGGTAAGCCGACTCAATTTTATTTCAGCAGATTAAAATCAGCGCTGGAATAGCTGGAATGAAGTTTCCTCTAGATAAGGGCTCATGCTTCAGGCTCTTCTCGCCTGTCATTACAGAGACAGTATGCATATTCCTGCCCTGATGAAAGGATATAAGAAAGTAGCCAGTGCCTGTGGCTCGACAACACACTTGCAGATCTCTGGAGTTAATTTAAAAGATAGCGATAGATACTTGTAGATGCCAAAAATTTTAAAAGGCATGGAGGTAGAATGCCTCTGGTATGCGCAGCATCATCAAAAGCATATTCAAGCGTTCATGAGGAGATTTGTGTGCATGATTTGATTCCAGTTCCCAGCTTCATCTCAATTTCACACATACAAAATCTTTGTCCACCATAATCTCACCAACTGGCTTTCTAACACAGTCCTATAGTGCCAATAAATTCTCCAAAAACTCAAACACTCCAAAAACAATGGACCTAAGATATGTATACCTGAGTATTTTATGCCTTTAGAAATCAAAATCCTTAATACTGATACACACTGATACTGGTCACCAGGGTTGAATAATAGTATACCTCCTCCAATAAATCTTGCCAAGAGGAAAGTAGATGGACAGAGTGAAGGCTTTTAAATACTCCAGGAATCCCATTTTACATTTTAAATTACTGCAGTCAAGAGATATTGAAGTAGTATTCCAAAAGTATAAAATTCCAAAAAACCTTTCCCCAGCATCTGCTTCCCTATTTCAGTGGTCAGCATTTCCTACAGGAAACGTGTTGACCAAGGTGGTAGTGGCTGACAGGCTGACTACCTTGGAATACCCCAAATAAATAAATAAATAAAATGTGGCACACAATGATTTTGCACCAGCCGAATGGCTTGCATTAAGTTTGAAAAGTTCAAAGTTGTGAGTTTGCTCATGGGTTAATTAAGTATAGTAAAATAGTAAGTAAGTATAGTAAGTAAGCCAAACAGGGAGAAAGGCAGTGAGATTTTAGCTCTTTTAGCAATTAAACACAAACAAAATTTGCCTTAACTGAAGCAGTTACCTCACATGACCTGATCCTCCCAAAATAACATGCTCCTCATGGCTGCATTTTTGGCCAGCAGATGTCAAGGTTAGCCCTTGTATGCAACATGGTTTTGATCTCAGTGAATATCAGTGCATTATATAATGAAGGATTGAGTTATTTAAGGTTTTTGCTGTCAAGGCAATGTGTTCTTTGGTCATAGTAGCTGTCTGTGCTTGTTAAAAATCATTTGCCACTTGTGTCTATTGCCATCCCTCATCCTTCATCCAATCACCCAAACCTGTCATCCATGATTAAAATCATTTCGTGATTAGGGGTATAACAATACAATTTTTTTCATATCATAATAACTTTGTTTTATGGATGATGACCATATTTTTCCCCAAGAAGATTCTGTATTAGCCTCAACTAATGTGTACCCAATGCACAATTTCAGTCAACTAAAGAGTGGACCATAAATATGAAACTGTTTCGCCCGCTCTGACCTGTCCTGTGCTACAAAGCACATTTTAGGCTCTCACCTCATATTCACAAGGCCTTTATAGAACTCATAAAAAGTTGCTGTTTTCTTTATGATATTTAGTATTTATAGTGTCTAACTTGAAATATACCATGTACTCACTGCTACATTTATTTATATGGTTCATTAAAAAAAACAAACAAGGCTTGTCAATCAATCAACAAATATATAAGAAAGAAAGGATGTTTAAAGTTTTGCACAAAATATAAACTTCATAAATATAAACTTAATTCTTAACTTGCCAATTATCAATGGGCTGATGTGTGGATTCAGGCATTATCAGCTATCTAGTATAAGCCTTAGCGACCAGCTCCTGCAAGCTGAGTTTGGGGAAAACAAGAGTTTATTGGATCTATTAACAGGATACTGGGACCAAGGAAAAAGGGTGAAAGTTAAAGGCGTCATGGAGCAGCCACTTGGAAACCACAAGAAAATGAAGGGCTCGGTACACTGTTTTATATATTAAGCCTTTGGGATGCTAGTAATGTCACAAAAACCAGAGACTGACAGCAGCCAGTAATTTTCTGGATATTAGGGCTGGGTGGTAAGTCAATTTTCCCACTGATCAGTGTCACGCCATCAATTGACAACTGCTGATATACTGTGGGGAGTTTCAACGCATCGAGGCCTATCATGGGTTCGGTTATGAATTACTTAATGACAGCAGCTGTGTTTCCTGTGGAAACTAATCATGAAAAAGACAATATGTATTTGCACTGCACTCATGGTAACTGGGTACATCTCCAATAATTTTTAAGTGTCAAGGTTACTGTTTACAGCATGGTTTCCAATTAATGTTTTGAACAATGGCACTCCACAGTTTAATTTCTAGCGCCAGTTTTCAATATATTACACACCCTCACCCCCGCCTTCACTTGGTCTCCACTACAGTTACACTGCCATTGAGTGGGAAACACTCAAGATCGATGCTAAACTAAACTGTATCTCCTCAGCTGATTTTTTTGTCACTACAGTGTGGTCTGAAAGCTGCAAGCAAAATACCAAGGTGGTGTTTACAAAGTCAGAACACTGCCACAGTGACACAAGCACTAACAACATCCCACCATCTACAAAAGATGAAATGGCAGAACTTCTCTCCATTATGGGAAATGAGGAAATTCACCACCAAATCACAGGCACAGCAAGCCATCACATCTTCCTTCACGTCTGCTGTTGACTGTATAGTAAAGGTGAGAACATGAAGAGAAGTGACAAAAAAAAGGAAGTATGCGGGCAAACATGAGTCTGTCCTGAATGACAGTGACAAGGTACATTACTCTGTCCAAGTGTTAGTGAGAATTTCCTCCTACACATAATGGACCCAAATAGAGCTGCAAAAATTAGTCAAATAATCGATTAGTTATCAACTGTTAATGAATTAATTGCCAACTATTTTGATACTCAATAGTTTGATCATTTTAAAGAAGAAATCTGCTAAATTCTGTAATTCCACCCTCTCAAAAGTGAGTATTTTCTGGTTTCTTTAGTCTTCTATGAAAATAACCTAGGGCTGTCACTTTTTCTAAAGATCAAGCTCAAACAAATTTTGAATACATTTGCGTGTCATTCAATAAACAAGTAGGTCTATAATCGTTATTTGCAGCTCTAGACCCAATTCAAGTGTTCACTGCTACTTATTGGTCATATGCCTACTATACTCATCCAGCAGTCCAAACCGAACCTCATCAGCTGATTGCCCAAATAATTAGATCACACAGATGAGTGTCAGAGGAAAATGAAGATGTTCACAGCACATATTTTTTCCAATTGTAATTTCTCCTCTCAACTAAGTGCATAACACTGGTCCAGAAGCATAATGTTTGCCCACATCAGCCAATGACAGGTGGCTATAGGTTTATTTCCCAGCTACTCTGATGGGGAACCAGTTATTGTTGTACAATACACCCCATGTAGTCAAAATGTAGTTTGCTTGAAAAATAGTTACAACATTTGGTGAATTCTGATCAGAGTCCTGTAGTGCACCCTGCCTTAGGCACAGTGATAGAAAGAAAAGAAAAAAGAAAACACAGTTGGAACAAGACAGGAAACTGAAGAAGTGATCACAACACATTGGATTCTCCCTCTCTTTTGCCCCCCAAAACACACACCCGCACATACTGCCCAGTTTGATATTTTTCATGCCACTACTCTACCTTCAGGCAGCCGACAATGATCTTATTACAGGGTATATGCAGCAATCTTGAAGTTAATTTAATTACCTTTTAAGACTTTTCAAGACCCTTTCATATTTTTATACTCACCGCACAACAACGGAGTACGTTTTACCATGGATCTTTTGTAGCCCAGAGGAAATATGTTGCTCAAACACTCGGTATGTAGTGTTAGTGTATGTTTATGACTTGTAGAACATAATAAATTATCTTGAAGGAGTAGATTCTACATTATTATTTGTTTTAAAAATGTAAATTAATTATCAAACGGACCTAACAATTCAACTACCATGAGCAGCAGTATGCCTGTGTGAATGAGCAGCAGTATGCCTGTGATAACATAGATTGAAAAATAAGCCGAAGTGATACCTCTTCTATGAATAGACAAGCTAAGCCAGTGTGCTGCTGTTAGCCAGTGAAAACAGAGCGGAGTGGAAACTCTTCGCTTTGTTACACAATCTATGTCAGTGCGCTGCTGTAGCCTGGACATTGTCTTTGCCTTTTGGACTCGCACGGTGCCGGTGCAGTTGTAATATTTTTTCTTGGTGGTGCAGGTGCAGGTGAAACGACTGGAGGGGTTGTGCCACCCAGATTTGCTTCCCTCCATGTAATTTTCCCCAGACATACATTCATATTCCACACAAAAACAGCATTTCATTCAAATTATGTCAAATTCCACGTTAAAAATAGATTCCTTTTTATTTGGCTAATTCCACGTTTCCTTCCGCGATTCGGCCCTAGTTAAGTTGAACGCATGGATTCATGTAGCATTTCGGTGTGTTCGTAATATGCACTGGGAGCGCCAGAGCGTACTTTGTGCTTCTGAATTTCCACCCGCCCGCTCGCTCTGGCGCTCTCGGAGACAATTTACGAACGCACCCACAATAGCCTAGTTTTTTATGTACCTGTTCATCTTTGTTTTTTAATAAAAATGAATAAATTCACAAACTTTTACGATGTTTTTGGGAATCAAACTCTTGGACAGCTAATTCAGAAAAATACTTTCAAATTTAAGACTTTATAAAGCCGTGATAAGACTTTTTAATACTTTTTAAGGGTCTTAATTTTCCCTAAATTGATTTATCACCTTTTAATACTTTTCAAGACCCCGCGGATACCCTGTATTACACTGATGTTCCCAACCATGCATCGTAATTTTCAATGAAAATTTCCAGAGAAAAGTCAAACAAAAAGAACCTTGTTAGCAACACGTGAGCAATTCACCATGATAAAAACTTTGGTTTCTCTTTTGGCCGTTTCAAACCTACTGCTGCAGAGCTACTTCAAAGAAAGTAAATAATGTCTGTCCAATTATTAACTTGACAGAATTACGTCTTTTCCTGATAGTGTCTGTGTGGTAAGAGAGGAGGAAACGAGGACAAAATGACAGCTTGGTCCACATCTGTGTCGGTCTAAAGCCTGGCTAGTTAATCTCTGGTTTATCCAGCACAAAAGTCAGGGTTCTCTGATTAACTGAACCTTTGAGCAGAGCAAGCAAAAGAAATCAATCAAATGACATACATGCCATGCTCATTAACAACCTCATAAAACAAAACCATGGATGGCTTGGACTGACATACAAACTGACACATGTCCAAAGTCAGTTGCATGTGACTGACTGCATCAAGTGAGTGCTGGGGTCAAGTTTGTGTTTATTCACCAGAAAATATGAGGTGGCATGCAGGAAACTCTCGATCATTATTTTGGCTCATCTCTTTCATAATTTAAAAAATATTACAGGAGTTATGCATGGGAAAATTTGATGGAATTAATGGGGGTATTTGCTTCTCAATATGAAATTTAAAAATGTACTCATGACCTTTAACCTTTATAAAACACACAAAGAAGTGTTCACAGCTGTTTTTCCTGTGTTGTCCATGCCAAGAAGCAGCATCAAAATGAAATGCCTTTGATTCCCATGCTTATCAAGATGATGAAAAGCCCAAATCTATAGCCAAGACAGCACACAGTGTCATACGGAAACACCTGCCAGAAGGGCTGCAGGACAAAAGAGCGACACTCTCTTTCAACAGCTGAGCTGACTGAGTGCTGACTGATGGAGCGGCTGAGGACAAACAACCTGCTACGCAACTGAGGAGTATTTACAAGAGGGAAAATGTGGCCTTAAGTCTAGGAGAAGTCAACTAAAAAAAAAAAAAAAAGCAGATTCTGTGTTCAGATCATTTATCCTGAGGGCAGGTTCTTCTCATTTTAGGGTTGCAGCTATTGTTCAATCATTTAATCGGATAGAAAATACTTTTGTGTCTTCTTTAACAGCAACAGCAAAAGCATAAATATTTTGCTGAGACTCACGTTTAAATTTTTACATTGCTGTAAAAACAACAGATTTCTCCAAACAACTGTATTTATTCAAGTTCCTCACACCTAAAATTTAATTTTACAAGATTACATTTGACCACAGCTTGAATGCATCATAATATAATTCAATACCACCTAACGATAACATGTAGCCGACAGCAGTGTGGATAAAGTCAGAGCTCAGTGAGACCTGGGCTTTGTGAAATTGTGACCCTGTTCCAACTCTGAGCTGGTTATGACCCTCATCCCTGTTCTGTCCTGACTCAGGGCCTGTAGGCCAACTCGGGTTAGATGCAAACTTTGATTTGTTGTTTTGAAATGCTGACTATGAGTCGACTCTGGAAATTGTGAGACCAGTACAGCCCTGGAGAAGGGACGCTCAGTTGCAGTCAGCCTCTGTAGTGTAAAACATTGGCTGTAGCCGCTATAGATGTGCAGTTGATCCAATGTACCATTTTCTCGGTGACAAACAATAATAATGATTATAAAATTGTTGAATTTCCCTTTCGTCACAGAAGCATCCCATGGGAGAGGTTTGTCTGTCTCTAACAAAAAACCAACCAACCAAACAAACAAACAAACAAAAAGCTAGTCCCTGGGATGCCTTTAGTCTCAGGCCCTGGCAGACAGGATGTTTTCTGTTGAGATGCTGTAGCATTGATAATACGCATGTTCAGATTTTGTTTGAAATGATCCCATACTTTAGAGAGGAACAACTATCTTACTCCATGTCAACCCCACATCAGTCTATGTCGTTATTTTACAGCTCAAAACCCTGCTGACTCCAAGAAAGGCTATGTGCTTTTCTACCCAAAATGTGCTATCAAGACGAAAAGCAGGGGTTCTTCCATGGCTGCAGAAGTCCTACAAATCATATAGATTAAAAGCCATCAAATAACACACCTCAAAAAAAGATCTTATGAAAGTAAGACATAGGGCAAGATGCACTGCACCTTATGCATAAATAAATGTATCAACATGCTATTCCATTCCATTTGTGTTAAGACACTTATTTGGTTCCAGGTAGATTATGGCAGTGAACTGAATGCATCTTTGACTTTTAAGACTTGCTAGTGCAATGCATTTTGAATGTGCAAACTTGCCAAAACAACACTGTCACCATCTGTGCACGGACTAGAGGTTTCATGATGGGGGCGGGGCCCAGCAGATGATCGACAGCACAGCTGAGGAAGGGTGTGGAGGGCATCCAGCTGACATCACAGGTGACCCAAGACTTGTCATCACCCCACCCCCAATTTCCACTGCTTAATACTGGCACTAACGTTAATGGACACGACTCTGCTTGGCAAACAGAGACACTTGGCTTGGTTGTTTCGTCTCCCTCAACCAGAAAATACTGGCAATATTCAAAAGATGGCAGGATGTGTAGACTAGAGGCGTCCACCCACTTCTACACACATATAATGAGTCTATACAAGTATGCATGAGCACACACAAATACTACACCACTCAGAACAGAGTCCATATGTGCCACAATCAAAAATCTCCAGGAAAGAAACGAGACTAATTATCCTCAATAATGAGGTCACACAATGCTCTGCTGCTTTACTAATGAGCAGAACATCATAACGGGGAGAGCTCCATAAGATAATTTGAGGTCAAATTAACACCTCATGAATGGCCAACGAATAGCACCACCTTACCGACACACACAAAATTACCTCTACCCTACTCAGGTTTGACACATGTTCAAGTATCAACAGCAAATGCATATCAAGTCATTCATGCTAGTGGGAAACTAGCCCACCAATGTTTAATGACTCATCTTTCATTTAAAATCAGAAATGAAATGAGGAAGCTATCATTTGATCAATGTTCCTTTGCTGGTAAACGCTGCTGAGAGAATAACACTGAAAGCGTTGCAGTTTTTTAAGGCCACATTAACTCAGCAACAGGCTTTGCGGCACTATGCACAGGTTTGTGCAGAGGTGTGGGCCAGTACAGCCTGACACTGGGTTGCGCTGTGGCAAAAGTCGATTCTGGCTCTACTTTGTTGAAGGATGCCGTTGCGTTTTTTTTGTGGAGTCTCCTGCGGCAAACAGCCAAAATGCAGTACACCCAATACAATGAATGAGGCTCCTTCAATTCCCACTGCTTTTTTTGCACTGTTTTTACTGCAATGCCCGATCCTGTTTGAATGTGGCCTAAGACCATCTCAGTGTATTTTACGGTGCACGCATCCATTTTGAACAGGAGTGATTACAGAAAATGCAATTTGAAGCGGTGCACTTTTGACATGTCCATCAACTTGACTACCAAAATGGCAGCAAAAAAATAGGAAGATAACAATAGCAAGCAGAAAGATAACATCACACATAATCACTGGCCTGTAAAATCAAGTTGCAATGCAGAGAGAGAGAGAGATAAAAAAAAAGAACCTCCACTGCATCTCAGCCCTCACCCAAATTCAAGCTGCACAGGGTATCAACTGCATCTAGTAGGTCAATGTCCTGTCTAAAGAAGCCACAGAAAACAATCATCTATTTCAGACACTATAGCCACACACGCAAATATGTTACTAAGTGAAAGAAGCTGGACTTGTGATGAACGGATTATGGACATCTGCACAATAGACAGTGAATGCACTGCTACTGAACTTAAGAGAAAAAACAGGTTTGAAAATCAACCAAACCATCAATATCCAAACTGCAAAACCCATACAGACATTAGCCTTAACATGAAACACACACACACACACTATTCCCAAAAGACAGCTTGTGAAGCCTGTGTCCTTACTTGACTTGTTTCCTGTCAGTTTAAAGTGTGGCGCTGCTGGTTTAGCCTGTGATTTGGGGAATCAAAACAACGGGTTGGGTGTTTGGTATGTAGGCTAGCTTATATGGCACTGGTGCACCCACCAAGTATTGGAAGTTGGCAGCAACAGTCCAACATTTTGGACCCACCTAAAAATCAAACTGTGATGATATTTCTATTGCTGGTAATTTTGAAAGGGATCACTGGTGCAGTGGTACAACTTATATCAGTGGTGAACATGCAGCCCTTTTTTTTCATATTAAAGGCTGCATTCAAACTTGCAATAAGAACAGAATGAAGCACCTTCAAAGGGGAAAAAACTCCAGCAACCAAAAAAAAAAAAAAAAAAAATCCCTTATCCAAAAATGGTCTGGTGCAACAAGAAAGCTACGATGATTCACAAAATCAGGGCCTCTCTACCAGAGACAACAGGAATAACGAATACTTTCTGGTGGTTTTCCTTTTAAGTTGATAGTCATGGCATGAACAGCCAATCTGTGACTTGTTAAGTCTGGGAGCCAGAAAACAGAACCTACTAAAGCAAATAAGCTGAATAAACCACTATATTCAATTAATCAGATGTACAATTGCAACAACCAACCTGACACACCAACACAGTGTTCCTGTACAGCAAAACAGGCAAACAACAGCCCTAGCATTGCAAAGGTGAGATGATCAATTCCCATTGGAGTAAAGAAATATAAACTGCATATAATTTATGTTCTATGTTGGGTTACACAGGGTGAAAACTGTCATATATCAACAATGCACAGGTTATAATAATAAGCAAAAAAAAAAAAAAAGAAAAAAGACCAGGATACTGAAAATAGGAATCTCAACTCCTCTGCTTATTGGAAGTCTATGTCATGGCCACCTATTTATTGATGGTGATACAGTGACCCAGTTCTGTCATAAATGTCGAACCCACAGTAGATAGCAGTGCAACAGAGCTGCAACACAGCCACTGCAAAGCGCCAGACAGGGCAACCAGTCAAAACTAATAAAGCTGTATAAAGGATAGAGAGTCGTAAAATACATCACACCTAGAAAAACAATTGGAGCATTTGGCAAGCGACGGAGTGAGGCAGGTAATGCTGATGCACTTTAGAAAATCATTCTAAATGGAGACAAAAACAGAAGGTCTGAAGCAAGAGTCTGCAGAGATGAACTGCTTGTGATGCTCTGGGTCATGCACATGTTTTGTTTTCATGACTCCTTCTCAGGTGAGGACACACTAACAAAACAGCGTATGAAGATTCATCATGTCACAGAAAAATGTTTTCTGACAAGTTAGAATTTACACAGGCAGTAAAGGTTCCCTAGAGCCAGGCCACATTTAAAGGTTGGCCTTCTGTTTAAATAAATACATAAATAAACAAATTAAATCGTCATTTTCTATAATATCTGATGCTTACCAGACTCAAGTTTGCCATATTTGCTAAGATTAGGGTTTACGTCAGTCCCATAAACAGAAATGGCTGGCGTATACTTGGATGAATGGACTGAAAGCTTGTGATAGTTATGACAACTGCATGGATCAAAGAGGTGATATAGACGTGTAGGAATACATTCATCTTCTGCACACCTGACCCTTTAACTTAAAAAGCTAGGAGTTGATCGAAAATAAAATACACAGCTATGTAAACATGCTATGATATCTGGCAAACTAATTAAATTTTTTTTTTAAAAAATCATATTGTGATTAATTTGAAAGATATAGCAGGAATGATAATTTCTGCATAACAATTTTCACTTTCACTGAAAAGCTATTAAAATGTTGATGAAACCTAATTTTTGCTGGGGTCTGTACCAAACAAACATCACATCTGGAAAATACCATTTTTAGTCCAGGGCATCTCTGTAACACCGTAATTAACAATAATATTTTGCCATATATTTCAGCTTCATCAAAAAAATTGCAGCTCCTGTCATTTGGATATTGATTGCACTTGGCCATATTGCAATTTCAATAATATTTCAATTAACTGTGCAGCCCAACTTTAATAATTAACTGAAGATAAAAAATTACCATTGGAGTGTACAGTATTACTTTTGATGTGGAAAGAACATCAGTAACAATCACCAATCAATCAGGAGATGAGAAACCTTTACATCTATATTTACAACATTGACAAACTGCTCTGAACCAAGATGGGTGGCATGAATGGATGCACAAGCAGGAAAGAAAAATAAGCAGTGTACACACATGTTCCCCACTTGTAGGTTCCCATTCAATCCACAGATTATTACATCATATCATCAGTTACCCAAATATATACATTTCAGCTGCTTTCTATTTTTTTTGTTACTCATGCCATAACGTCAGCTTAGTTGACCGTTATGTATTTGACGAGCACCACTGTTAGATGGTGAAATGGTACGAATGAATATCTGTATAGTGATAACAGGCTTTGAGATGCTGCAACAGAGCTGCACCATGGCAGGTTCCCAGATGACCTATGTATCTATATTGGGGTATGCAACAGTAGAGCTGCATCAGGATAGTCCAGCAACTGCATTTACAGTGCAAGATCAGGCTGTGAATGCTCACTGCCACCACATATCCATCTGAACAACCGGCGTCATATTCATTCTGATGGCACAGAAAGTATTCAAATCTAACTATTTCCACATTAAAAGCAAATCACAAGCTTTCTGTGTGGCATGCCAAAGTCAAGAATACACACCACATTGTGCGCCACTAACAGCAAAACAACTGCACAAGGCCTGAAGGTGACCAAATAGCTTTCTCATCATGACAGGGGAGGTTTGTTTTGATGCAATGGACAAGTGTTTATCATCCTAGTGTGCCTGTGCAGGACAGTCAAGATGTATTAAAACCGTCCTGTTTGGTAAATCAACAAATTATGTGGTAGTCCACTAGACCATACTAAAAATTCAGCCAAAGAGAAAGCTAGGGAGAGAGTACAATGTTGATGAATATGGATGAACAATTAACTGAAATACTATCGAAATTGCAGTTCAGCCAAGTGCAATATTCAAATCACTGAAGCTGCAGTTTTTTTGACAAATGTAAAATGTGACAAAACATTGTTGTAAATCAAGTATTATGGTGCAACAGAGATGCCCTGGCCTACAAATTACATTTTTTAGATGCAAGAGAATATGTTTGTTGGGTACAGAGTCAGACTCCTGCCTAAATCACGCCACCATCATTTTAATAGTTCTTTTTCAGTGAAAATGAAAACTCTAATGCAAAAAGAATCATTGCTACTTAAATCATGCACCATGTTGCAACAGCATCTGTAAAGACTCTGTAAAATTCATTGCAATATTATTTTTAACCTCATCATTCAGCCCTACTGATACATTTGCTCTACTTTTAATTAGGTACTGGATTGTTTCAGCCAACACTCATGCATGTGTTGTATAGCATAGCTTCCACATCATCTATTTTGTCGAGTATACTACTGCTTTTTGCTTTGTCTGTGCAGCTAGATGAGGCCACTTCCTAGGTATCCCACACCACCTAGCGAGCACATACTGAGTTGAGGATGGCACCTCAAACCATGAGCTGTCAACAGCACCATCTTTTTGGATCCAGGTGCAACACAAACGCAGTCCAATGAGTTTTCCCTCTTTGTTAGTCGTGCAGGGTGTTACCTACAGGTTGATCGCGGCACTATCACATGAAGCTTGCAAAGCTCGGGTTCATGGACAGAGCACATGCAGAGCCAGAGAGGAGCAATGAAAACTGTAAACAAAGGACCCTGTCACCTCTCAAGTCGGACCGAGAAACACGCCACTGCAAACGGGCGACACCCTGAGAGAAAAACGAAAGCCCGCTTGGACGACACAAAGGCTTCGGGACAATATAATCATATCAAATTGGGGTTTATAGCTATTGGTGTCACTCCGCCATGTCCCGCCATCTTGGACAGGCAGCCAGCCATTAACGTTACTTGTAACGTTTGTCAACTCGTTCACATTGACTTGAGTAACGATATCCAAACAGAGACAAACAACTACAGCCCGTCCACTCAATGTCTAACACCCACGTACACAGCTCCTAAAACAACACACCGCTGCAAATGCACATACAACGCAACTGCTAGTTGGCAGTAACCTCACCAGCCAAGCGGGCAGGCAGGCTGTGGTCGCTGCACACTGGAAGACAGCTAACGTTACACATCCAGACAACTTATTCCTCAGTTCACGGCTTCAAATGAGACTCTAAGTAATAAAGACAGGTCAAGACGCCACCAAACTTTCCTCATTAAACACTGCAATGTTTCCAACCTTCAAAAGAGTGCTAACGTAACACAAAACCGTGACGACGTTGTGTTATGGGGTGATGCCTTTGCAAGCAAACTGAGCTGGACAGAATAGCTACCGGGCTAACCGGGAAGAGTGGCTGCCAAACAAACATTAACTAATGTCCGTTAAAAAACAGAGGCACGGCTTGTCTGCCGAGCCGGACGGCAAAGCTGCGTAGCCGCAGGTGCAGGGTCGCTGTTGGTCGGTTGATGGTAGCTAGCAAGTTAACGTTAGCTGGCTGGCTAAAGAGGGGCTGCGGCTAGCTGGCCTTGCTCTGCTCAGCGAGAGGGCCTCTCACAATCACACTGACGGGCAACTTTGAGTGCACGTAAGCCGCCCTGGGTAACAGTTGTGGGGTTAGTGTGTGTCCAGCGGACCGGGGTCCTCCTTAGCTGTGAAATAGGTCCAGTTAGATTGGCTACCTTCACCAGCAGGGCCTTCGTTCTGGCGCCATCTTCATGAAGCCTCTGAAATCCAAACAGTGAGCTGCAAAGCAAGAAGACAACACAGGCGGCTCAGTATCACTTGCAGAGCGGCTCGGATAAAATTGTCGACACGAAAGCAAAGGAAACAATTTGATTTGGAATTGAACGTGTAGGCGTATGTGCGGGGTTACGGTTCCGACCTGTCAATCCCGACCAAACTGTCCCTCTCCTGGGCTGTCAGTGTCGGAAAGTCCTCCTCGGTTTCACTCGCTTTTCCCGCCGCCATTTTCTTTTCCTCATCACCACCAGAAGCCGAGCCGAGACTCCGAGCAGCAGCGCAGGCAGCAGCGGCGAGCGACACACCGCACGATTGCATGGAAAATCGCGACGCGGGGACAAGTAGTTTGCTCCGCCGAATCAAACAAGAAAAACTGAAAAAAACAAAACGAACAAAAACTTTTTTCCAGGGATGAAAAAAGATGCGATTCGATATAGTAAATCCTGTCCGTGGGGGTACAGAAGCGCTCTCCGGGGTAGCTCCTCAAACGTCACATTTTTTTAAACACAAAGTGATGTTGTGTCACTATTTAAATGCAAATTACTGAGTACAGTATCCAAGAAAGTGTGTATTTGACAATTAAAATCCGTTACAGCCACGAAGATAAAGTTGTTATAATTGTGTCACCCAAGCGAACCCACGCGCCGCTGTGGACACGCCCTCTCGTCCCTCCTCAGCCAATGGGAGCGCCCGGACCCCACCATATGACTTCCCTTGCTATATGATTTTTTTTGTCTTAAATATTCATATTCCCTCTGCAAACCACTCATCTACATTCCATGATTTTCTGGAAGCAATATTGCAGAAAAAAACAAAAATTAAAAAAAAAAAAAAAAACTTTGCTGAAAATGCCCGCCTTTACCGTGCATTCTTGCGCAAATTAAAATGCTTGACCAACTTTTCCGCTAACAATTATTTTTATAAGACGAAAAAAAAAAAATCCGTCATGTGCAATAACAAGTATTGACACTTGGATTGTCAGTTATCCCTCGTTTTCCCTCACAAAACCGGGCAAACGATGAGTGCAATGCATCACCACGACATTTGTGGCTTTCGCAGCATGCAACCTTTTCTTGCACTTCCCAAATCCCTCTCATAAGTCTGCGATATTGCAATATTTTTTCTAATAAAGTAGCTAAATTGCTGAGACTAATCATGCCAGATCAAAGCATTATAACTGACGTGGCATAGCGTCACGCGGAATGGGCGGGGCCTAATATTGTCAACATCCTGGTGACATAACTAGCTGCTCCAAAATGGCGGAGGTGGATCACAGGGAAGGTTGGTGACTTTGTTTGCTCGCAACACCGGCGAGATTACGGCAACTTTTTCCCCACTGAGTTTAACATCTTTATCATTGGACATATTAAATGACTTCAAATAAGGTCTGAAAGGGAATCTCTGGGCCCATAATATTTGGTTGGTGGCTATTTAACGCGAGCCAGTTAGCATTAGCTAGCCACAGATGGCAGTGTCTGCGTTAAAAAAAAAAAGCAGCATACAAGGCGCGTAATAGCCGAGCTGCCATTATATATAGTTGAAAGGATGACTGAACGATGTATTGGTATCGTACCGTTGTCTACGTATGAAAATGCGAGATATTAGTACCGCAAAAGGCAACGATATGGACGATACTAAAATTAGGGTTAGGATTAGCCTAATACAATGACTGGTCTGTTCTGATCAATAAAATACTTTGTGCAGTAGCTGCGTCTTCTACGTCCATTTGGCATAATTATACTGTTTTATTTATTTATTTATATATATATTTTTTGAAGAATGCTTAATTTTTTACTGTTTGCAACACTTAAAATTTCAAATAAGGGTGAAGCCACAGTCATATCGTATCGCTATTGAGATATCTCTCAAAAAATATCGAGGTATGTATGATTTTGTTTGTCCATATTTGTGAAGGTCTAGTTGAAACGTCACTGTGTCAAGACTTTTGGTTTGTGCAGATACATGGGGCCTCTGCAAAGTAACTTGATTCATTTTTGGAGCGTGTTCATGTGGGTGTGGTGCGTGCATGGTTTTTGAGTTGTAGGTATTTGGGTGAGGTGTGTTGTGCAGCAAAACGTTTTCCTCAAAAGCTGTCTACACATGGAAAGGCCTAGTTCTTTCTGATGTGGTGGTGGTGCTACTAAGGGAACTAACTCCAGTTCTCCTTCATGTTAGGTCAGGACGACCCAGAGAGTGAGGATGAGGTGTACGAGGTTGTGGACTTGACAGAGTATGCCCGGAGGCACCAGTGGTGGAGCAGGGTGTTTGGCAACAACTCTGGCCCGATCGCTGAGAAGTATTCCGTGGCCACACAGATCATGATGGGAGGGGTCACTGGATGGTAAGGCCTGGGGATCCTAGCTCACGTGGCACCTTTGAACCCGAGTCCAGCCCAGCACACACTTTGAAATTTACTTTGAAATTGGTCAAAAGGTCGAGTCGTGTACCAAAAAATAAGGCTTGACATGGCACACAGAAGACTGATGTGGTTTGATACTATCATGTTACTTGGGTGCCGATTCAATATGTATTGCAGTTCTGAAGTATTGCGATTCGATATTACAATTTATTGTGAATTTGTTTTTTGAATTATCCTCTAGTTTGTGGATGTAAAGTTCTGTAAAGCTGTGATTATCCTAAAAGTCACAGCAGGTTTATAGATTGACGTCAAGGTTCAAGAAATGGTCTCGCTACAATTAAATGTATAGTATGGGAGCTAACATTATTGCTCATGAATCAAATTGGTCTCATTGAGTCCACAAGAGTCTCAGCTTTCCAGTTAAACCCAATTTATGCAACTCCAAGACTGCTGAGGCCCCAGTTTGCACAGAAATACCATTTAACAATAGGCCAAATATGACATTTGTACTGCATGCAAAAAATGTTATAACAATAATATAATAATTCAGATGTCTTTAGGTCAGAGGTCGAGAGACCCTGTTGAAAATGGCCATGCCAGATTTCCCTGCACCAAAATTTAACCTAATTTTAAAGCAATATTTAGTCCCCTTGCCAACAACCTGGCATGACATGTTTGGTTCAAACAGATTCCTTAGGTTGTCTAGTTTCATATGATACCAACATGACATGATGTATATGATACCTTTACTTTAAATTAATTCAGTAATGTAAAAAAAAGAGATTAAAAATCGTTAAAAAAAAACAAACTATATATAAAGTCTTCATATAAACTCGAGGCCAAAACTCTCATTAAAATTCATGTGGCAGCATGGTGTTCAAAAACACTGCACAGACAGTTTGTTCACATTTATTAAATTGATCAGGTAGGAGCAAAGGTGTGCGTGCTGTAATTCTAATATTATGTTAAAGTAAATTTGAGATAGAGCAAGGTCTGGTTTATCCAGTTTTCGTCTCATTACTGTAATGGCATATTAATTAGCATTATATTAATTGTGTGAGGCAGCCATGAATGTCAGCTTTTATTTCTGTTGGTCAGGAGGTTGAGTTGATCATTAGTCTTAATGGCCATAGTCTGTTCAATAGTTTTGACAGACAGACCTATTTTAATTGTCACTGGTCTTGTCATACCTTTACATTTAAAAAAAATAAATAAATAATTAAAAAGCACTACCACTGCTCATTCTTGTCTGTGTTTTGAGCTCCTTGAGCCAAGATTAAATTGCAAGCCATTATTCTGTCAGTCAGCTGGTTGATCAAAGAGTTTAATCAACACAATTAGTTATGTTAAGAATCCTCCTGTCCTTTTTTCCACATCATATGCAGGTGTGCAGGTTACCTCTTTCAGAGAGTTGGGAAGATTGCTGCTACTGCTGTTGGTGGAGGGTTCCTCTTGTTGCAGGTAAGCATATCATAAGACAGTGTTTCTATAGTGTAAGCTGAAATGATGCATTGTTTGAGGGTCCTTTGATGTCTTGAGTGATAAACCAGCTATCATTTGTGAGCTTGACATTGTAACAGCTTCACTGGCCAGTGAAGATGCCAGCTGGCCAGCAGACTGGTAGGCTGGTTGCCTCTTTACAGCAGAAAGACTGCATTGTTTGTCAGCTGGCTTTAAATGGACATGGACCATCAGGGTACATATGAAGTGTAGCTAACTTAGTCACAATGACTTTTAGAGTTACAATACAGTTCATTTTTACCATTTTACAGTCCGATTATAGCAGAGCCAGTTGGTTGTCTTGGTTAATTATGCTTGGCTAACTAAAGGACAAGATGTTTAAATTTGGCTCTTCAGTGATCTGAAATAAGTTCTTTTAATTGGAAACAGGAAACAGGCACAACATTTTTCCCACATAGCATTGCTTTTCTCTCTTATTGTAGTTATGTTGGAAATGTATCAAGCTCTTTGGTGTTGAACAAAGAAGACTTTACATTTTGATAGTTTAATGAAACAAATCTCTGCACCCAGTAAGCAAAAGATTGCTATCACTTAGTAGCTTTCTATGCTGTCCAAGTCCTGGAGTTCACATGGGTGGATTGTTCTTGTGAGGTCTGTTTTCAGATTTGATCAAAACTTATCAAATTTTTAAATATGCTATTATTCAAATAAAAGCATCTGTGCCTAAAACTTGATGGACCATACAGCCTACTGGAGCAAATACAATAACAGAGAAAAGAAGATCACATCTCCATCATAGATAATGAAAAGGTTGATGCGTACTCCTCCAAAACCATTGCTGACATTAAAGCAAAGCAAATTTTAGGTTTCTATTAACATTATGAGTCATTTTAGGACCTCAACCTATAAAACGGTTTCAGTTATATCTGTGGGTTTGAAATAAGGGCTTATGAATTCAGTATTGGTTTTTTTTGTTTGTTTGTTTGTTTGTTTGTTTTTTTGTCCCTTAAAGGAATTTTATTGCAGACAGAATTAACAATGAAAAAGCATACAATAAAAGAACATAGCAAAAGCATTAAATACAATAAAATACATGACAAATCACCTCATCATAATACAATACACAGACTAGAGTTGAGAAATGAATACATGGTTGCTTAGTAGCATGTAAGTTATTATGCAGGCATATTGTGCAACTTTTTGTAGCACTGCAGATAATACCTACTGAGAATCTTGTCCTTGTCCTCTGCAGATTGCCAATCACAGCGGCTATGTGCAGGTGGACTGGAAGAAAGTGGAAAAGGATGTGAACAAAGCAAAGAAGCATCTGAAGAAGAAAGCAAACAAAGCAGCTCCTGAAATAAACTCTTTCATTGAGGAGGTAAAGGTATCTGTAACAAAACTTAATTTTTTCCCCACTTGCATCTCCTCGCTGCTCCCGACACACGAGCTGGCTCACTGTGACTTGCAATATTAAAAAAAAAAAGAAAGAAAGGGAAAGAAGAAATCAGATATTCCTGAACTGCATCTCTGCATGGTGGAAAAATAGTCAAGCTTTAACAATTGATTTGATGTGTGCCTATCCACTGGAATGGGTTTATTGGTAAAATATGTGTTTGTTGTTTTGTTTTGTTAAGGGGTGTATTATTTGGTACACAATGAATCAGCAATGCCCTCTAGTGTGCAGCTGGTCACATTACACCCATTGGCTGTGATACACAAAGCTAGAGAGAGATGGTGTACTCACAGATGGGTGCATGACCATGCACAGCAAGACCAGCTTGAATATTTTTACTTGAACCCATTTTCACTGCAGCCACTCGA
The DNA here is from genome assembly GCF_902150065.1 of Myripristis murdjan. Taxonomy (NCBI): domain Eukaryota; kingdom Metazoa; phylum Chordata; class Actinopteri; order Holocentriformes; family Holocentridae; genus Myripristis; species Myripristis murdjan. The sequence goes on from NC_043981.1 coordinate 12,417,417, forward strand.
GCCTAGGATCTGGTGAAAGTCTGAGCTTGTGGAATTAATGGGCGCAAGCATATTTGCCCAGGATTTTCCCGTTTACACACTGGGCATGTAGCAGATACTCTTATCTAGATTGACTTAGTGGAAATGGTTTTTGTTTTCAGTTCCAGGGAAAGGTGACTGAGCGCACATGTTCTTTCTCACCAACGCCCTCTATTTTATGCTTGTGGGACGTGGGAGCTGCCCAGGACAGCCACAGTCTTATCTGCTCATTCTCTTGTTTCTCTCTCCATTTTCTCTGCAGGCCACAGACTTTATAAAGAGGAACATCGTCGTGTCCAGCGGCTTCGTTGGCGGCTTTTTCCTGGGCCTGGCCTCTTAAAGCTGCTGAAAATGCTGCATTTACTGTGAATCCACTCACTTCATAGGATATTGTCATTGCCATCCCCCACCCCCCCCTCCTATTATTTACCTCTTTGCCCGAAGCGTGCATTGCTTCTTCTTTTTCATGAACTGAACAGGAGGTTTTTAGTCAAACACTAGAGCATGATGTATCGTGACAGTGGTGTTATCATGCAACATTGTTCCTCCTTCTCCTATTCTTCATTGCACCAGGCCTAGCTAATTATTTTCTGTGGGGGAGGACTGAGTGCACATTTTGAAGCAGGGGTACAATAGAGAATCGGGGTCTTTGGATTGTACTGTGAAAATTCATCTCTCACCTCTGCTGTTGGACCTATTATGGACTTGTGCCAGACTGCTGAGTATGTCAAGCTGCCACAAACACTGGTTTCCTTTTGTGTTTTGAAAACTGATTTGAGACTAGATTGCCCATCCCTTTGTCTGTATTTTGCAGGCTGATGCTGATCTTATATCAGTGAAACTTAATTAGCCTGTGTAGGCGCCTTTGTAAATACATAGCCAACCCCTGTGAACTGTAAATACACACACAAGAGGATGGCCGCAGGTTGCGAAGTCATCACCAGCCCAGATAACATTTTGTTTTTCCTGCGGCTGCTAACTTTGTCTGTTTTACAAACCATTTAATCAGGTTGGCAGACACAGTTCAGACACTTTGGCAGGGGATGAAAAAAAAGTTAGATTTTCGCCCTGTATGGGAGCTCTAACCAATATACAACACATATCATAAGCTTAAATGACAACTCTGAATTATGTGTAAATTTTCTCTACTTAACACTGAGTACAAAGACTACTAAATACAAAGAAGTATTCTATATTCCTCAGCCCCATGATGCTCTTTAATTAACGGACCAATGTCTGCTGCACCCTCACGAGCCAAATTCCAAAAGAGACACCAGTCATGTTATTAAAGGGCATGATGGAGCACTGGTCGTGATTCCTGCACCTTTGCTTTTGTCATTGTACAATTAGAAGTGTTAGTGTAGCAATAAGAGAACAGCGACGCTGCTGAGTCGTGTAATCACATAAATCATCTAGATAGCACACGCAGTTACAAGTCCAGTTCAGTTGCTTGGGAGTTATCGTTTGTTTTTGCCTTTATCTAACAGTGCAATATGATGTTTCAGCTTAACAGTGTTTCTGTTGAAGTGTCAAGTGTTTTTTGTATGGTCATACTCTCATTTGTTTTTATTGAATTTCTTTACTTTGATAACATTAACTAAGCTGGATGGATTTGATTGGTTGTCAATTTTGAAATAAAGTTGACTGGTTTGTTTTGAGTAACAGTACTAAAGAGTTATTTAATCATTTTATTTCATGGTTTTAATTGCTGTTACATAAATACATATGTAGGCTTCTACAGTGTTATAACAGTGATGTATGTGCAGTGGGGACTTTTTGGTAACCATAATAAAATAATATGAAATGTTTCTTCGTTTATAACTACAGCAGCAAGTCTGTAGACAATGATACATCACTGCTTGTATCATAGCGCTATTTACATTTCCTGCAATATTCCTAAGTACTCTTTGAGGGCATGGTGGCCTGCAGATTTTCATCACATGTGAACTGACTGAATGATAATGCCATCTGGCAAAAAAAACAAAACTTTCAAGCCTAAAAATATTTCAGTTAAAATACACAGAACATTATGCAATTTCACACAAAGGGAATCAATTTTCCCAGGGACACCTCAGTGAAGAACCGCAGTACTCCTATAGTACGTTTTACAGCGGTACTGTAATTTAACATTCTTAGTAGTTTCTATTTTAAATCCCAGATTTCAGGAACAATCTGGCTGGCCATTTAATTAGAAAGGAAATGTCTTCCTATTTTATGCCATCTAGGTCACATTACCCTCAAAGGAGCACTGGTCAGGTGGGTCATAAATCAAATCCTCACATGGACAGCCTTGACTAATGTGTTCTCTGATATGCCTTTATTACTCCAAAACAGTAGTATCTCAATATATTACAATGTGCTCCATACAAACATTGCTGGCACCTTCAAACAGTGGCCAAAAGACAAACAAGGATACAGCAAAATTAACAATATCAGTACAGCGCAACATGAAGTTAACAAAAAAAAAAAAAAAAAATCAAGTTCATAAAAAATTTCTCATTTGAATTTTGACACTAGATGAACTCCAAATTTCCTCACTGACACTTCACTGGCATTTTAATATGGCAAAGTAGACAGTGTGATTCAACATGAATAAAAGGGGTGTTCCTGGTACTGTCAATCATAATTGTGGCCACAAGATTTATTTCCTATGAAACAAAAAAGGTGCTATTATAGGGGAATATAAATGTCAAAAAGTCAAAATAATACCTGCTGGTCATGCTTCTGTTAAAATGATAAAGATATGAGAAAACAGCTGTTTCTTCAAATGAATGATGCAACCGCAGTATTGCTTTTCCTGTTGATGAAAGATCTTTCTTATTCAGATGGGCATTTTGAGAAGGGCACACTCCGTCAGCAGCATGAGGGTGGTGATCATGTAACTGCTGTTTGAGATCTGAAAAGGAAGGAAACATTAGAGCAGTACCCAGTTGTTTTTTTGGTAGAGTGACAGTTTTTTTTGTGCGTATTTGTCTTCTCAGTGGTTGTAAGCCAGTAAACAAAATTACTTCTTGGTATCTGAAATGACACTGAACAATAGGCCTGGCGAAAATACCCATCAGTGGAAAAATGTTGGTAGTGTGCCTCTAGTTATTGTCTGGTGAATTTCTGTTGTACAGAAACTCAGCTGACTAAATTACATGTTTTGAATGAATGAAGGGACAATGGCAGCAGCTCCCCACACGAAGCCACTATCAAGTATAAATACTATAATACTATAAAGCCTAAAAAAGGGAATCTTGATGCATTTTAGATGTAAAAACCTTGATGAACCTGCATACTGAATTGATACAGAATCAAACTGATACCAAAACAAGGGCAGAGGATGTTGTATTTTCCTGTAAAGCCCTTTGGGACAAATTTGTAATTTGTGATTCTGGGCTATACAAATGAATAAAATTGAATTGAATTGAATTGAATTGAATTGAATTGAACTGAATTGAATTGAATTGAATTGATTTTGTGAATCATATTCGCATCAAATCAGAAAAATTTGTGTCAATGACCAGTCCTGTCTCAAAATAAACATTTCTTCCCAGTATATGGGTGTGCTGGAGGGCATTTGTGCCAAAACAATCCGTGCATCATTCGTTCTTTCTATTTTCAATTGCCAATCAAAAATTAAAAAATGAAAAAGTGACTGGTTATTTTGTTATTTGTTTTTTAATCTAACACCAAAATCCAAAATATGCCTGGTTTTTCATAGTTCAATTTTAGGCTCGGATCAAAAATACGAAATGGAAAAACGGGAATCAGGACTGAATTTGATTTTATTATTTAATTGGTCCGGTTTACTGACCCAGACGTTTGGTAATGAGCAGTAGCTCACAGCAGATCACAGTAGCCAAGTGCATTCAGTCCCGCCACCCTGATCATCGCCACCATGGATAGTTATTACGTGTTGTTTCGAGGACCAAAGCGTGTAACTCTAAAAGAAGAGGACATGACAACCGAAAAAATCAGCTGAGCTGAGCGGCACCGGACGCTCACCTGTCAGATCCGGCAGACCTGACCGGGTGGGCGCAGTAGGGTACCGTCCGGTGCCGCGGCCGGCCCGCCTGATGCCGTCCGGTGCCGCGGCCGGCCCGCCTGATGCCGACCGGTGCCGCGGCCGGCCCGCCTGATGCCGTGGCCGACTGGCGCCGCGGTAGGAGTAGTAACATGGAAGGGCGCAAGCCAGTAATTTCGCCTAGGGCGGCAACATAGGCAGAACTGCCACTGTGCAATTTCACAGAAAAGGGCCGGGTTTCCCAGATCGGTCAAGAAGGTCTCCGGAGCTACTACCCATCACTGTTAAGAAGCTCAGCTGATTTTTTCGGTTGTCATGTCCTCTTCTTTTAGAGTCACACGCTTTGGTCCTCGAAACAACACGTAATAACTATCCATGGTGGCGGTGATCAGGGTGGCGGGACTGAATGCACTTGGCTGCTGTGATCTGCTGTGAGCTACCGCTCATTACCAAACGTCTGGGTCAGTAAACCGGACCAATTAAATAATAAAATCAAATTCAGTCCTGATTCCCGTTTTTCCATTTCGTATTTTTGATCCGAGCCTAAAATTGAACTATGAAAAACCAGGCATATTTTGGATTTTGGTGTTAGATTAAAAAACAAATAACAAAATAACCAGTCACTTTTTCATTTTTTAATTTTTGATTGGCAATTGAAAATAGAAAGAACGAATGATACACGGATTCAAAACGAATTTCTCCTGTGGAGTTGTCGAGGTTGACGTATAAATTTATCATGTGAGATGTTACCTTGATTTTGCCGTTGTGCTTGGCTGACCCCAGCGCGGTGGAGACCTGGTCCAGCCTTCCAGTCGACAGATCCACCCTGAAGTGTCTGTAGAAGTGGCACTTCAGCGCCTGCATGAACCTCATCACCTCCTCGATGCAAATACTCCCCCCGTCCTTCGCCATTGTGTCCCTGCCACCCTCAGTCTTTTCCTCGTCCTGGACGTCCTCCCTGATGCTCCTCCACAGCTCCCAGGCGTCTTGCGGGTGAAGAGTGTAGGTGACCTCCAGCGGTGGCACGACCGGCAAAGTCCACATCAGCTTGAGGTGCTGGATGTTGAACTCGGAGTGGCAGTTTGTCCATAAAGCCACCAGCCACTCAAGGTTTGTGGTATTGATTTCCAAGGGGCCAAAGCAGCAGTCGAACATCCTTTGGAACCAGGACTTGACCAGTGAGGTGAGCCACTCGGCCCCACTGCTGCAAAACAACGGCAGGCAGACAAAGTCCTCTGGGAGCGAGCGCAGGTAGTCGGGGCTGCCGCTGATGCAGGCCAGCCAGCCGCTCCACACAGACCTCATGGGCTTCTCCTGCCCGGCAAACACAGGCTTTGAATGGATCTGCGGTCAGGGGAAAGAAAGGGTCCAATTCAAAATGGCAATATCCAGTCTCATAGCTGAAAGGTGCAACATGTAGGACTTTTAAACATCATCATGTCATTAGTATAAACGGCATAAATAAATGAAAACCACAGTTGCATCAAATGGTAGCCTCAATCTCATACATGAATAAAGGCATATCATGAAAGCGATGATATAAATCAGTGTTTTCATTTTGCATCAATGATAATGAATCATTGATCATTAAATTTACACATCGATCCAGATCAATGGATCAGACTTAAACCGCTAGTTGTCAGTGGTCATGTTTTCTTAAAAGCAGGACCATGTTATGAGGAAGACTGTGAAGGGAATTCTTACGTGCATATAATTATGTTTGTTTATCCTTTATCACGTTTACCCCTTATCTTTTATTGCTTAAATAGGTGCCACAAACGTATATGTAACAGAACAAAGGCAGTGCCATAAAATGGTTTCTCTATATGGTTATTGTTAACTGTCAGCCTATGAAAGGCCAAGGCAGATGGTCTGTGGGAAAGAAGAGGTGGAAAACTACTGAGTGAAGCAAGTGTGTGTACGCAGAATGCGAGAAGACATAACAAACAGCTTTGGCCTGCTGGAAAAATCAACAGAGCAGGGGATACCAGATCATAACGAGAAACAGAACTAGAGTATGAATCTGCTCGCTGTTTGGGGCACAGCGAGGTTGATTTCTTGTGTGCCATGCTCTGAGCATTATTAAACTGTGACAATACTGTGAGAGCTTTTGTTCCTCATTGTTGCCAGACTGGAATTAGCAATAATTGCCACACAAGGACAAACATGTTGGAAGTGATTTTGCTTTTGGGCTTTCACTCGTGACACCATCTGCCCTTCTGTCTGCAAGCTTTAGCGCCATTTGTCCTGTTCTTGTTTTGTGCCATAAAATAATCCAGAAGATTTCCAGATCTGACCCTGTGGCACAAATTGTAAAATGCAGCGTAGAATGCTGCAGAGACTGCCAATCTTCTTGGCAGTTTTGTTTGTTTATGGTAACTCTACTGTCTCAAAATCAGTGTGGTAAGATGCCTGGTCATATCTAGTCAACAATGTGTTGGATCTACTGAGGCATCTCCTAAAATACCAGTCGACTTTGTCGCTATCCTCTATAGTAAGCTGGCTGAGTCAAGCTGTCATGGTTGTAAAATCATGACAATTGTTTCAGGTGACTTAATAATTGTCATGACAGTGCTGACGAATTGTGTTTTAAACATATTTAAACACATAAAATATTTAAACACAAGTTTGCTTGCCTTGGAACCAGATTTTGTCCATCCGTGTGATCCAGATTGGAAATGAAGAACTGTGATTGCATGCAGCTTTCAAAAAATGGTCTCACTACAATGAAATGGCTCCTATGGGGGCTAACATCATCACATAAATAGTTATATGGCTCAATGAATCCACAAGAGTCTCAACTTTCCAATCAAATCCAATTTATGCAACTCCAAGACTATTTAGGCCCCAGTCTGCACAAATGCATCATTTTACAACAGGCAAAAAGAACACATTTGTATTGCATGTGAACAACTGCATGGTTTGTGTCCCAAACTGCATGAGATTAGAATTTGGTGGGCATGTCTGGAAAGGGAGATCCATGGGTAGCCATAGAACCCATTTGCATTGATATCTTGAGGTCAAAGGTCAAGGGACAACCTCGAAAATGCCAGTTTTTGCCAAAATTTAGCCTAACTTTGGAGCAATATTTTGCCCCTTTGCTGACAACCGAACACGACATGCTTGGTACCAATGGATTCCTTAGGACGTAATTGTTTCATATGATTTAAGTGATATTTAATTGATTTTTTCTCCACCCCTATTAGAAGACATCAGACCTGTGACACATGGGCAAGGAAAAAGTAGTTCAGAACTTGGGCACTTTCAGCTGCAGACTGAATGTAGCTGTGAGTGGCTGCTGTCTATCACTACAGAGGCCTGCGCTTACCTGTACGAAGACAGACTCTGCATCATCATCTGTCTCCACCATCCCCTGCAGCACAGAGAAGGAGACTCTGAAGCTGCTGTCTGCTCCCTCCATACCCACCGCCAAGCCCTGCTGACGCTCTGCTACAATAAATGCCTGCAGCTGCCTGGAGTAGCTCTTCAGCTGCTTGTGTCTGAACTGGTGGAGTGGGGTGACGTACGACAGCTGCCACTCCTTTTTCACCAGTAAGGCCAGCTGCTCGGGGCTCACCTTCTCCTTTGAGGGGTGAGGAGAAGATTGAATGAGGAAGAGAAGGCAAGAAGTTTACCACAAAGTAATCCAGTTCAGAATCATAATCATAATTCAAAAGATTGACTGAAAGAAAAAGAGACACTGAGCATTTTAATAAGAGGAATGGAGGTTTAGTTGCATGTCCAGAAAAACTGAGATCACTCACAGTGATACTGTGAGACTTTGGAGCTCTTCTGCTGGTGGTGAGCCTGCGTGCGGTCAAACCTGAGGTGAGGCTGAGGTATGAGGCAGCTCCAAGACAGCTGTGGTACGACCGCCGGTAACTCTTACTCCTGCTCCTCCTCGGGGCCACAACACTGCTGAGAGGAGTCCTTGCCATGCTGAAGACGACACACAGATCGTGACCTCAGCTTCCTTTAAAATGTAACCTCAGTACCCCTTAAAGTTGAGTATACATTTTCACTTCACTTGTGCTAGTGATGACATCGCCTCTGAATTAATAACATGTCAATTTGTGATGCTGTGACCACATTCTCTTATACAGCAAGTGAAAATGACTGGTCTAGCCCATATGTAATTTTTACATATTTGTTCAGTTTCCCCTTTTTCCATACAATAACATACTATCAGATATCCATGCAACTGGCCACTGTACAATTTAGCAGGTTAATGGGCCTCCGCAGTAATTTCTGAATTATTACTCATGGGGAAACTTGCACCTTATTATATAGTGAGCAGCCAAGCATGAACTGTGGTCAAATATTTTTTGCAAATAAACTGCCTTCTTAAAATTAGCCTTCATGCACTGCTTTAACAGCTACTGTGTCGTATTCCCAAGTCAATCTACATAGTCTGAGGCACCTGTTTTTTGGAGACGTGCGAATTCCATTAAAAAAATATTGTTGTTTGCCATGGCCAAGCTTATTGGTAAAATGTATACGCCTGGTATAGCATTAACGAATTTTAACGAATGATTAGACTATTCTGGTAAATTCGGCATGTAGATAATCCCCAAAGCAGGGCTATATTTCAATAAACGTCCATCTTTAACATGGTTCACAGCGTTCATTGTCATGCTTCAGATGTTTAATGTTATTTGAATGGAAAACTGTGTGAATGAAATGAAAACCACGTCTAAAAACGTGGACTAAGTGCAGCTTGGGATATTTCACGTACGCCGAATTGGAAAGGGCATATTAATGATTCACAAAATATCTTGGTATGACATTTTACTTTACATTTAGGTTGCCAGACATGTTTTCCTATACACAAACATATAATCATTGAATGGAGTGTGGAGTGCGGAATATATCGGACAAGAGTAAACATAATACCTTAGTGACAAAATTAGTCAGTATTCGAGCTGTAACCAAGGCGAAATCAACTGCGAAAATGTTAGCCTACCGCTGTGTTATTGAATAGATATAGAAATGTACCTGTTTCGTCGCTCCATGCCTGAGATAAAAACAATGTCCCGATAACAGGAAACAAATTTTGAACATCGCGCTTTTCCGCGAAACTACGGAGTTCTCCGACCAGCCAATCAGCGCATAATTCAACCAGGAAGTAGTGTTGGGATATTTTCCTAACTTGCCAACCTGAACCTGACCATCTCCTTGTGAACTTTCTAATAGGCCAGCTGTATTGTTTTTAAATTTCATGCCCAAACTAATAGCCGTTAGGTAGCCCTATAATAGAGAAAACTGACTAAATTTGTTCTCAAAAAACTGAGGGATGAGGTTTAATTTCACCATAACTTATTACACAAGAAATTGTTAACGAGAAACATGTTATTCTTTAAACAATGTTTTAATCTCACAGCACTGGATTGAGGAAAGAGGCCCAGACTGCACATTATCCTCCTGTTATTTTAATTAATGCATGACTTTTGGCTGTGCATTAATCTACTTTTGATTATCAGACCAACAAACTTTGAATCCATTTGTTGATTGCATTGTTCAAGTATGGCATCTGAACAAAATAGCTTAGAGGCTTCTGATATGAATAAAAGAGCCTCCACCAAATTGCACTGGCATTTCTCCACGAAGAATAGTGTTACATTCCTAAGCATCAAGGCTTACAGCGAATAGATGTCCTAAAACTAAAAAATATATGTTTATTGATATAACAAAGCTGTTTTAGCTGTTAAGTCCAGAACATTGCAGTTTATGTGGATGTCTCTTAATTCTCTCCTGTGTCTAGCTGTGTACTTTATAGAACTGAGAGTGGATGAATTTAGAAAATAATATGAGCTTCAAAAAGTGTAACAAAAGTAGTGTAAGATAGAAAAGCTGCAATAGAAATAACAGCCTGAATAAACAGCATTTCAAGATTGCAAAATACGTATAGTAACTACAGCACAGAATTACAAGTACAATTACACTAGTGATGCAAGAGACAAAATTATGTTCCACTGGTCCAAAGTATATTTTGTTATGGTGCTCGTTCTGAGATAATGTCTCTATGTCCCTCTCTCTCTCTCTCTCTCTCTCTCTCTCTCTCACACACACACACACACACACACACACACACACACACACACACACACACACACTACCTCTCTTTCTCCCTCCCTATGTGAACATCTCTGTGTGCATTGGACTAAAGTTTGTTCAGCTAAATGAAGGAAGACAGTGAGCAATGGCCAAATCGAAGCAGATGGATGCATGGACGCACGTGTTTGCATGCGTGTGTGCAAGTGTGTGTGTGTGTGTGTTTTCATCGTAGCTGCCAGTAACACATGCAACCATCACAACGGCTCCCCTCCCTGTTACCATGGAAACTAAACTCTTCCCTTTTTTCCTCCTTGTGGTGATTCCTCACTTCCTTTCTTTCGTTCCCCATATTCTCTTCCTCTATCCCTCCGGTTGCCCTAACACTGTATCTCTCTGCCTCTCTCTTTCTGTGTGTGTGTGTGTTTGTGTGTGTGTGTGTATGTGTGTGTGTGTGTGTGTGTGTGTGTGTGTGTGTGTGTATGTGTGTGTTAGAAGGAAGGGCGTTCCATAGCCTACATGTACATTACATACATATGATGACCACATCATCAGCCAATCAGATCGCCAATAGCTGCTCCGGGGCTTCAGCCAATGAGAGAAGCTTCCAGATGATGTGCGAGCAGAAGGGATGCAGCGCCATGGAAACTGCAGAGCGTGCCGCGACGGAACAGCGCGCTCTAGTGGCACCAGATGTCATTACACAGCCCGGTCTAATGCTCAAAGCTGCTGCACTTCTCAGCTCAAAGTTGTTTTACTGTTGTTAGTTTCATGAAAGAATGGACGATTTAATTATCTTCATGTTTCTAAAAAAAGTAATGAAATAGCTTCGAATCATTTTAGAGCGTGTTTTTATCTTGCAAGTTCTGTGGTGGAGTTTACATCACCAGGGCAGATCAGAAAGGGTCAGGCAAAATTATACCAAACTGACATTCAGATAATTGTGCAAACTTGACACTGATCCTGATGGCTGTGATGATGACACTTGTGTGGCAAATCCATCTGTACTTCACTGAAGTGTGAGGCAAGTCTGTATCTAGAGGCAGTCTTTTCTTCAGATTTCAAATACACCATGGCTCTGGAAAATAATTCTTTTCTTAATAATGATTTAGAGAAAAATTAAGTTTATTTAAGAGTTTAATTTATTTGGTTCAGCTGAAGGAATTTGAAGACTCAGGCAGAACGCTCATATTACTGGACCCTGATTGGTCAACTGCACCAGTTTCTCTAATTAAAGTGAGGTAAATATGCTGAATCCTCTGTAATTTTGGAGGCATTAAAGACAAACTCTAGCTGTGATGTGTCTGGAGTTAGCCTGAAAGTTCCAGTAAAAATAAAATGAAATAAAACAAAGCCAAATTTTTGGAATGTGAATGACTCATAATTATCAACTATCTCATTATAGGAGCAGCAGTCTCAAATTGCTATCCATGTCATTTTCAGTGACTGATCTTGTAGACATTTGTCTGATCCCGAATATGTCTTTAGGAAATATGAGGAGATTTACAAATACACAATATCTGAAGTAATGAGTGCCTATTAATAAATCATTTACACTATGTCACTGACATAAACTGTACCTTCTCACAGTACCTCACCTCTTCTAACTGTAATCTGGCCTATAATACCCAAAAGATGACTGATAACAGTTTGTAACCTAACAGATGAAATATACAACATGCAAAGCTCTTTGGATTGGTTTTGCCACTGAATTGCTCATGCATACAACACGAACAATGTCACAATGTTAATTCAGAAACAAATCCTGATATCCACACCGTAATAATTCATGGAAATTAACTGCTAATTTCTCTGGTGTAAAGCTTGCTGAAAAATTTATATATTGAGACATTTTTTGGTCTATTAAACAAATTATTCATGACACAGAAAATGAAAATTGATCAAATGATCTCATCTCTCCACAAGGTTGCCTGCTTCATTGTACCCTCCTTCTGCATATATTCTTGCTCTCTCTGCTTTCAGAGCTCGGCTAGTATTTCACATTAATTTTGTTGAGATTGTGCTGGAATGTATTTCATTAGAGGATGTGCAAGATCTGTCAATTTGGGACAACACTTGAGCTGAGCTGATTCCTTTAATCACCTGCAGGGGGCATTACCAATACATCTCAGTGCCTCTCTTCTTACCTCGGGACATTTCACCTGCCTCTCTGCACCTGCATCAGAAAAAAAGCACTGCACAACAGTGTAATGAAAGAAAATGAGACGTACCTCACACGCCCTTTTAATATTGCTAATTCATTTTAGCCTACCTGCCACACGCAGATCTGACTTTCCACAAACCTCTGCATGTTTTAAATACTCAGAAAAAATATCCTGAAATATTTCAACCTTTGTTATTGGCAAAAAACTGAGTTTCTAACAGTTATCAGGGACAACAAAATAAATTCACTAACACAAAACTGATAGGAGTTTATCACAGGTGCGCCCATTTGATTTGTTTGTTGTTGTTATATATGATCAAGTGTGAGATGTTTATATTTTTTGTGCAAAGTTAATGTTGACTAGATTGAAACATGAGCGAAATAGACTTCACTGTCGCCGTATTACTGTCCACACCTGAAATAAATGAAAAAAAAAAAAAAAAAAAAAAAAATCTGTGCTGGGGGCCATTTGGGAATTCTTCCACCCCTGGGAATTTGGGCTTCACTCAAGGAAACTGCAGTCATGAAATTTTGTTTCTTCCAGGAGAAAATACTCTCGTTTTTTGCAGCCGAGAGGGAGTCATTGAGAGAGACAATTTGGCACAATAAAAGGAGGTAATTTAGACAATTTAGATAGGAATAATGTGCCTGTTGTGAGGCTCGGGAGATGACAAGGGGAAAGGCTGACGTAAGGTGATGAGTTTAGATGGTCGACGCTTGCGCGGGATACACTGGATGCGACCGTGGAGGAGATTAGGAAACTGTGCGTACACGGAGCCGCACCGGCCGCCATCTTGGCTCCGCTGACACCGAAACAACACGGGAGCCTGGGGCATGCTGGAGCGGCCATTCCGGCTCTTGGACGGAGCAGCTTCCTGGCCCGTCGAGGGAGGAGCCTGGCATTTCTGGAAGTCGGAGGAGCAGCCAGCCAGCCAGCAGCATCGGGAGGTAGCGGTAGAAACTGGAGCAACGGCGGACAAGGGGTGGGCTGCGTGGAATACGAGAATAATTTCCAACATCCAGAGACGCGGGCGGCGCTGGAAATGGAGTAACCGTCGTCGAGATGAACGTGAAGGTCTTTCGTCTGGGGGGTCGGGAAGCTGAAACACCTTTGCAGCCCTGAACGCTTTCCGAGCGGCGGGGATAAGCCATCTGTGATAATATTGGGTGTGCACGGCGCAATAACGGTTCAAGACAACCGGCTGCTTCCAACGGCAGCTAGCTGATATTAAAACCCAGCTAGCCAACCATTTTAAGAGCCCCTGCTAGCTTACGGTGGGGCGAGCATCCTCCTCGGTGGATGCTACGGAGTGAGTCCGGTATTAAGGTGTTATCCTGAAGATACAAGATACAACCCCGAGGCATGCAAAGAGGGGTGTTTTTCGGCAAACGAGCGAGGAAATCTCCACGCCCTGGGTTCTGGTCTTGTATTACTGTTTAGCTAGCTAGCTGGCTAGCCAGCCTACCGGGAGAGTAACGTTATCCAAGGCGAAGGTGGGGCCGCGAAGTGACAACCGTAGGAAGGCAGCTAATGTGGCTAGCCGGCTAGCTTGGACTCTGCACTGGTTCTCCTGTCATTGACATTGGGGAGGGGGATTAAAATACCTGGAGCCTGCTTTGTGGCAGTACATCCCTGTCCACTAAGGAGGAAACACACTGCCATTGGCTTCGGCTTCACCCAAATCAAAACCCGTGTGGGTGGGATATCTTTACTAGAGCATCCTCGTTTACCTATTGACCATGGCGGACGACGACGTGCTGTTCGAGGATGTGTACGAGCTGTGTGAGGTGATTGGGAAGTAAGTATCCAAAACACATCCACTTCTCACTTTGTATGCTATTTATGCGTGTGTGTGTTTTCTATTATCCTCACATCTGTGTCCCAAACGAAGCTGCAAGGGTTGTGCTTTTGTCTGGACGCTGCTCTGAAATTCAGGCCCACAGGTTTTTCAAGGGGAAAGTTCACTCTTGAGTGAGTAAGGTGAGGCTAGCCTTTCAAAGCACCGTGCTCTTTGGTGTTACACTGGAATTAATAGCAAAATATTTAAAGATGTATTAAGAGTCAGAGGTTTTTGGCCTGACATCATGACCTCTGTGCAGGAATTTAAATGTGCAAGGCTGGATAGAGGCATGTGATAGCCATTTTTGATTACAGGTTGAAAATGTGGGGGAATATCAGGTCCTTGCACCAGGCTTCAGTGTGTGCTGTAAAGCTCTACAAGTTTTCTTTTATCTCCATCCCACTATGACAAATTCCAGGGTATTTGTTGTACCTGAGGATCAAAGAGTCTTATTCTAATTCCAAACAACAGCTTATGTAGACAGAGCTGACATAACGTTAAACCCATGTATGTGTAACAACAGTAAAATGAGGGTTGTTTGTGTTTGAAATGTTGGGCTCATCTGGTTGCATGTTTAGAATGGCCTCCAGGAGGGATTTTCTCTCTTACAACCCCGTCTGGTTGACAGCAGTCACATCTGCATACAGGAACAGAGCGGCAGGGCCAGGCCGGTCAAACCATCCATAGAAGCGTAGGTGGAGGCAGGCATAGTTATTTTTTTGTGATACAACTATGCAGTGGCTTTTCAAAAACAGGCACACACATTTAAAAATGACAAGACATTCACTGCCGTTTCTATAAGGGACTCTTAACTACAACGTCTACCTGGGTGCAGACTGTCGCGGTTCCCATGATAAACAAAATGCGCTTGGTGAAAATTCCCATTAACTATTTTACCTTGCCTTCCCACATATGTGAGGCTTATGACTCCCCTGTGCTCCTGGAAGTCAGGCAGGCAGGTTGGCAGGGCCATCACAGCAGCAGCACTGGGCCACTACCAGCCAGTCCCCCTCCCCCCTCCATGAGGGTCCATTAAGTTCGTTCCAGGGAAAGATGCACACACTCTCCAGGCCCTTAGGCCCTGTCCTTTATCCTTAGACTTTTCGGTTGCCCTGGTTACTAATTGATGGTTGGTGCAGGACCAGTAAGTCTTGCCTGGAGTCCCAATATTGGGTACTGTAGGAGCCACTGGGCAGAGCTGGTCCTGAAACTGTGAATCCATCTTCAAATGTATATGTTAGTTAGTAAAAGAAAGAGGTAGCAGAGTTCTAAATCCACTGGTCAGTGCGGGTGATGAATGAAAAAGTCTCTCCATTTTGGTTTATATACCCAGATAGTTGACAAGTATTGGTTGGTCAAATAATATTTGAAATGCATAATTTATGATTTGTTTTAGCCACCTTACATGTCAGATGGGTGGAGTTTGCTGCTTCCAGTGGGAGCCAGAGTATACACAGCTACCTGAAAATGTCTCTTCTGTAAGTGCCAGCTTACCTGACAATATCTGAATATTTAGGATCCAGCAAAAGCCAACCATCTGGTTCTCGATGCAGCCAAAAAGGCTGAGAGCTACTTGTAAAAAACTGTTGGACCCAAGACTGTTTGAAGGAGGATTTTTTTTTTTTTTTTTTGATCAGTGCAAACCTAACAGCTCTGTTGGCATGATTACACAGAGAACTTCCAGACTGGTCAGCAGAAGAGCATACCCTGTATTACATAACAGAATAAATGTATTATGAAATGCCCAACTTATCTGGAGCATATCTAGGCTCCAGTAAAGAAGACAAATGCCAAATATATGCCACGGAAAAGCCCAGAGTATCTTCCCTTCCTTGCAAATTCTTTCTCTGAAATTACAAGCGATGGATAAAGTACTTTGAGTCCTGGTGTCTTGGGATGTGTTGCAGGAAAAAGGGGGGATCATTTTTCCTCAGCCTTGGGGTGGGAGGGGAAGGGAGGCTGAGGAAGATCAATGGAGACAAGTGGAGTTGGGAATGGGATGGCCCTGAGGCTAAGGATATAAATAATGCCAGCAGACATTGACTGCAGCACTGTACCATGTCCTATTGTGTTTTTAACCTCAGGTTTTACTTTCAGCACCACGGTAGGAAATAACCAAGATAGAACCCCATGAAACCACCATACTTTACTGTTGTATGTTATCTTTTTCTTGTTAGTGGCCATTCCTGTGCATGCATGTAGCCTAAGAAGTTTTTCAGTCGTGATTTCGTTGTGTACAAGGGCAGCCAGACAAAATGGATTGAAAGCGGCTTGATAGTTTGTCCATCCTGTTGAAAGCAATTGACAATCCTGCTTTAATAACGGCCTCTCCGATGGTCTCATTAGAAAGGTTTGCCATCCTCTGCTTTTCTTAATGAAATTGAGGCAAGCTTCCTTAATTCTGCTGGCTAAAGGGATGATGACAAATCTGTGACATGTCTGTCTCTTAAAAATGTTCAACCAGCTTGAAATTTATGGTGGCCAAGATGGATCTGGCACTGAAATTGATGCTTCGTCAGCCCTGTCAAATAAATAGGCACTCCTCATTGAAAAATAGAAATAGACATAAATAGCACAATGAGTAAAGCTGACAGATCCATAATAATCAGTTTGTCCGTGCTTACATCTTGCTGTAGGTCACTGCTGTTGTCACTATTATTAGATGATCTTGGTGCTTTTGCATGGACACGTCAGTCACTGACCTTCAACCTTAGCTCCTTGAACAAATGTACGTAAAACCAATTATCTGCCCCTCCCCTTTTCAGCCGTCTATTGTTATCCAGAGTATTGTAGTCCCTGATCAGCTTGTCTCAGAGAGGAGTGGCTAGGCTGGGTGGGATTTGGAGGAGTGGGGATGCCATCAGTGTTAAGTAATTGTTTCTTCTCATCTTGGATTATAAAGAGAGGCACGGTCAGAGTGATTCTAGTTGCAAGACAGTCAGCAAGTGGATGGGCAATTTTTTTGTTTTTTCAATGTCTGAGATGGGGCCCAGTGTATTGACAAGAGTTGCTTTGATCTGTTTACTTGTCAGTGGCTTGATTAGCTTTGCACATTGCGTATAACTAGTTTTGACGTATGCATAGCTCTTGTTTTTTTAAGGGTAACATGAAAAATGCTGTCCATGAAAGTGCTGTCAGTACCTAGCCAGTTTAGATTTAGTTAAAGTAATATCACAGGCATAGGCTTCTTGTCCACTGAGATCTTCTTGTTACAGCAATGACTTCTTGTTCTCATTATTTTCGAAGGAAAGACCGCTGAGCTGCATTCCTGACAGTGCTCTGTGGTCTTAGAACTCAGTCAAAGTGCTAGCAGTCAAAAATATTTGAATTTTTACCAAATGAGGGTCCTTGCTTTTCAATATTCAGTAGGTTTTCACTAGTATGGCAGCAAAGCTTGAATCTATTTGTGTAGAATTGCTATCTAAAAAGAGGCAGAAAGTGGTGGACATAGGCTATCTCCGTATGTTTTTGTCAGCTTTTGCACACAAATGGTCAGTCAAGTCTCCTGTGGTTGCACTAACCTTATTTCAACAAAAGATCAGACGGGTCAGGTGTCATTTCCACGTCTGGGAGAGTTGGCTCCACTGAAAGACGACACTAGCCGTTGAGCAGATTTACAGACCTGGTTCGTTATGTGCTTTTTGTCTGTAGTTTACATAGCAAATACATGATCAACAAAAATGCAATAACCACAGGCCTATTTTTGTCATTTTAGCTTTAGTTGAAGGGTTGGCAAAGCGCTGGGGTAATTGAATCCATTTTTGTCTAATGATTCTGTCTGAATAGGACTTGTGTTGTGGAGAAGCGCCACTGGAGCCACATTGCTCTTTATTCCAGCTCTGGGGTGCTCATTAGAGCCAAGAAGGATATTGGGATGTGCTGCTCACTCTAAACCAGTGAAGTGATCAGTCCTCTGGCTCATTCTGGGCTGGATAATTAAATTGCCTGGGTGACAATTAATTCTTAAACTATCATTGATCTCTTTGCAGTTTTTGTCAAGACCTAATCATAGTTTCTCCCCAAACAGATGTAAGCTAAAGCATACAACTTTGTTACTGGAGAGGCTGAGAGCTCACACAAAACTCTTGTTTTGCTTCAAGCAGTTCAAATTGCTTATCCGCCAGTAGAGTTTGCTCTCAAGTTAAACCAAGGGAATAGTTGTCCCTCACGAGAGGATCTTATTTCAACCAGCAAATGAAATAAATCAGATTTATTTAGGAAAGTTTAGATAGTATCTTTTTTTCTGACTCATTTAGCCTGATCTAATTCTCATCATAGAGGCAGATTGTCAGAAATACGCCAGTGAAGAGAGTGTTTAAGTGTCTATTTCCAATGTAGAATTGGCCACAGGCGATGAATGAAAGTCATCACTGTCATTCATTGCTGTTAAAAGTGCATTTCCACATGAGCTTATTTATTTTGCAGAATGCTGCCTAAACAGCGCTTTTCCAAGCAGAACAACTGATATTGTCAACTTCAATTTTGTAACGTTCTTTGATACATTTTGTTAAATCGATAATTGTGAAAAGTATGTCTCTTTAATGACCTGTGTTGCTGACTTTAAATTCAGGTCGAACTGTTGACAATCACCTTCAAAGGTAAATTTTAATAATTCACTTAAAAAAAAAAACAACAACATAATTTTCACAGAAAAACTGATTTCATGTGACCATGTTTTACTGAATCTAATGCCGGTCTTCAGAGCAGAGCTTTGATTGACAAGTTGACAGTCGATCACACACCAGAGGGGACCCCACATATAAATTATGAACCCTTTTGGGCAGATGCCAGCATATGCTACCCGTGAATCAAAGGCAGTGGCCTCTTGTGTACAGACGACACCTTGGCAAGTAACAAACTCCTTGGATTATTCAGGAAATTCACATTTTTTTGTTTGTTTCTACCCAAAATGATGAAAATCATGATCGTTAAATGTATATCTGTACATGAATAACACACTGCATGTAAAATACATCTAGAATTAAATTAATCAGAATTTACAGCCAAAAATTTACAGCCTTTATCATCACAGTAGATTGCCAGTCTCAGCACATTTGGAGGCAGGATGGCCTAACAGTTGGAGAGACTGTCCCTCATCGAGAAGACCCAGGGTTCAAACGTCCATCTTGCTGAAGTGTCATTGAGCAAGACGCTGAATGCCTGCCAGCTCTTTGGCTGCCGCTCCGTAGCCGAGCCTGACCTCTGACCTCCCTTTGGAGAAGAGGAAGTGAAGAGATAAAGTTCCCTACTGGGATCAATAAAGTATCACATTATTACATATGGCACCTTCCCATCTGCTTTCCAGAGGAAGATATTAATAAATATGCTGTCAATTTCGTGTCCTCAAATGGCTTTTCGCCAGTACTAAGAAAAGTGCTTCATTTTTCAGCGTTTTGCTGGGGTCTCATGTTACAGTAGTGGTAAGCTCTGAGGCATGGATATCACACAGTATGGAGTGAAATTGTCTGTTTTGTTTAATTTTTTCTCATGTCTTTGTGTTTGTCTGACATGAGGTTCCTGCACGTTCCCAATCTGGAATGATTTCCGCTATATTAGTCATCTTTCATGTTTGACTGCAAGACTATTTCCTGTCTTTCCATTCAACCTTCCTCACATGTACATGCTCCTAAGTTGCCCGCACACAGCAGATCAATAGTTTTGAATGGCTGGTGTAAGGTTAAAGCTTCTTGAAGATCTGGGCTAATTGATTTCCTCTCTCAGACTACACAGGTCTGAATGGGACCTCACATCCAACAAGGCCAGACTCTTCAGGGGGTTTTAAACAAAACTGGATCCTCTTCTGGCTTATCGAGCAAAAAAGGATTTAATGCCAAAAGCTTGAGAACATCCTTAGGGCGTCTTTACTGTGAATTTAGTCAGCAGTCTGAATACTAATTTCACTTAGAATATTCAAAGCCTTGTTTCCCCAATTTGCATAAGGAAGTACTTTGGATTGACGTATTGTCTCCCAGACATGCACAGACTCTAGCTGAGCAGCACTAAACTTAGTTGAACTTATTTAATTAACAGTTTCACACTTGAGGGCAGCTTCGGTGATAGGGCAAACCAAACAGCATTTGTGTTGAATTCAATATTTTTACTTTTCTGGAATGCTAATATTATTATTGTTGGTTTTCCAAGCACACGTCTTTGGAATTTCATTATTGACATTTCTGGTAATCCATAGCCATCCCCACTCACTCGTTTTTTTTTTTTGTTTTTTTTTTAACTCTGTAGTCATATTACTAATGTGCATTGTCCTCTACAAATTAAGATTAAAAATGGACCAGCCGATATATTTACCCCACAAATAAACTGATTCAGTTCAATGCCAGCTCACTCCTCAGCTGTACAAACTAAACCTAGGTAGTGCCATTTCCCTCTGTGATCAGGGTCATACATTGCAAAAGGATAAATTACCACTCGTGTTTGAAATATTTGTGGTGAAAGCTTATAAAACAGGCCTGGATGTTTGTGGTAATAGAGAATCCCTGCGGCATCCAGCACTGTACTGTGACTGCTCCTATGGAGGTGAATTTACTAAAGAGTGAAAATGTTCCACCTATGAGTGAAATGTTGCTCTTAGGAGAGTAGATGTGTCCTGGCCCTGAAAATAAAAATGGATTTGGGCAGATAGCATGGATGGATGTTAACATGGATGTTCACAGAACCTAATATCTATCTAGGCTAGTCTTTGTTTTACTTGGAGCAGAGACTACAAATGAACCAAGAGGCGATCTGTGAAGACTGCCACTTAGGACTAATGTTTGATGACTGCCGCTGTCGGATGTGAGCTGTGTGTGGGTGTTTTATATGAGCCCACTCAGCACAGCTGTGATGATGTCACTACAGCATGCAGCTTCTCCACCCCCTCCCCCTCCCCAGAGACACACTCACCCACTTACAATGCATATGTGATAGCTACATGGCTGGGTGGTCATTTTATTTATTTTTTATTATAGATGATGAGATGAATAGCAGTTCAGTTTAATAAATAATACAGACTACCAGGCCTCACTCCCTCGCAAAAACAAAACTCTGATAGAAACGTCCCCCACTGCGTGAACCGATTTTCAATGCAGCTCCTTTGAACTGACATCCAAGATTACAAATGGGCTTGATGCTTAAAATCTGGCAGGTTCGCACCAACCCAACCTCATTGTTTTAATGGAGGTAATGAGAGTTTCATTGACATGCCTTAGACCAGGCACAACATGGCCTCACCCTCACTGCATCCCCCTCCCTCATTTGTATTCTAGCATTTGAGGCCTCTCAAGCCTCATGACCAAAACCCTCCTTTGTCAAATGCAGATCGAAAATGATTAGATGTGAACAAGGTGGCACCACCCCCACCTTCTCCACGCCACCCCACCTTTCCCACACACTGTTTTTTAACGGCAAACGCAGCTGCTGCAGGACATCAACCCCAGAGGGCAAAGGTCACCGGGGTTGATTTTCACATAGTCCTCAGTGGGATCCCTGTGGGACTCCCTGAGGAGCAGTGGTGTGTGTTTTATGGTTGTCTGTACCCGGGGCGTGCACATACTGTCTGGGTTCTCGCTTGGATGAGTCGGTCATTATAGCAGCGGTGGGAGATGGATGTGTAAGCAAGTTGATCGCCGCCCCAAGTCCAAAACCCGCACAGTTGCTTGAACTGGTTTGTTGTTTTTCTCTTGATTTGACTGTGACGTTACCAGGCGAGCTGAGTCATTCGCACATTCAATTAAATGAGGGCCTATCAGTGGCACCACTTTGCTTGAGCAATATGGGTGTTATTTTTTGTTTGTGTGTGTGTGCGAGTGTGTGTGTCTGTGTCCCCAGTAGCATTGGTTCTGCCTCTGAGGACTTGAGAGATGCAGAGACAGCTGTACAACGGCAGGGAAGTGCTCGTGTGTGTGTGTGTTTGTGTGTAAGCCTCTGTTTGTGGGCACACAGACAAAGAATGTGCAAATGTGTAGGTGTTTAGTGTGTTTTTCTGCCACTTTGCTGCTGATTTAATCTCATGCTTGCTGTTTGGTCATGAGAAAAAATTGTCAAGTGCATCTATGGAACTGTAAGGGAATACATGTCAATATAGTTTCCACATTGAGTCTTCATGTGAGAGATATAAGCTGTTTAATGTGGCTGTTAAGGTGTTTTCATATTCATGGGAACATCTAGGTTGTATACAGACAGCTGTGTTCTGTGTTAAGTAGTTTTTTCAAGTTCTGTTGCATTTGTTTTCACCTGTTTGGAGTAGCAAATAAGTGGAACTGTGACTGGGGAAAAATTGTGTTAATTTATGATTTGCAACTTCTGACACCATTAAAATTATCCTGATGTGAAAAGTCTGATTCATCAAGAGGGTTCAAGTGGTATTAGGTAATTTTTGACTTTTTTCAGTGTCTATGCACAACCAGAGAATTGCAGCAACAATGACTGCCTACATTTGCCTGTAACGGACAAATGTATGCCACATTCTCACAACAGAACAAGTGGAACAATAAAAATCAGCCAGACCTTGTCATTTGCCTTTTGTGATGCTACTCTCTCACCTGCCGCATTGTCCACCACCGTTGAGCATTTGAAAGCAATTTATTTTCCCCAAAACAGAATATGGATCAGGAAATGAGTTTTTGAAAGCCACAAATCTCAGTTGTGAACCGATTGTTGAGACACTGGTATTGATCAATACCCTATCAAGCTCTTGCAGATATATTATGGCCATTTTGTGCTGTGGCACAATAAAAATCCTACCTAATCCACCATTAAATCAAACATGGAGAATTATTTACATCTTGTCTGACACAGGCCTGCAGTACAAGCCTCAAAGCTTCCAGATGTCAGTCTCACCGCAGTTGTATTGGGAAACACAACCTTGCCAACCCCGCCACCTACTTTGCCCAAAAACCACTCTTCTAGGCTTGGGCTCTCCACCTCAGAGCTTATAACAGGGCTTTTATTTTAGCTTTTACAGCTGTGCTGCCTATCACTGCTCTGTAATTCCCACTGGCACAGACAGGGAGGCTACAGTGCATAGCTAGCTGCCCACTGTGAATCCAGAAAACCCTCAAAAACAGGGATAGCTGCAGCTCTGCCTGTTGCACTTGGCTGGTGTGTGTGTGTTCCAGGAAGGTGGCTGTGATGCTAACCCAAGCTCAGGCAACTCCTCTTGCTGTTTGAATATGCACATGCGTGAGAAGCCTGTGTGTGCAGTGTAAGATTAACCCTGTGTGTCTGTGTGTGTTGCAGGGGCCCGTTCAGCGTGGTAAGGCGTTGCATCAACAGGGACACAGGCCAGCAGTTTGCTGTGAAGATTGTTGATGTGGCCAGCTTCACCTCCAGCCCTGGCCTCAGCACAGAAGGTAAGCAACAACAACCCTGGCTTCAGCAGGAGCTGCACATCATTCTTAAGATTAGTTTTCCTCTGCTGGATGCACCAGCTGGGTGGGGTTTACAGGTGTTGTTTAATGTCAGGTGAGCTGTCTGTCACAGACATGGGGCTTTTAAAACAACAAGGTTAAATATTTCTGTGCCAAATTTACCCTTTGAAGCTCATTTGTTCACCTATGTGACTAACTCCACCCTCCTGGCTCACTCAGTAGGCAAAACAAATGCCTAGAAGAATTTGCAAGCACTGATTACCCCAGTCTCGAACACATGTGCACACACTCCATGGGTTTGTGGCATGCTGTCACCTAAAAGACAGGTAAAGTAAGTGTTTCTTTTTTTGTGCTTTTTGTGTGTGTGTGTGTGTGTGTGTGTGTGTGTGTATGTGTGTGTGTGTGTATGTGTGTGTGTATGTGTGTGTGTATGTGTGTGTGTATGTGTGTGTGTGTGTGTGTGTGTGTGAGTGAGTGAGTGAGATAGTGATTGTGTGGGTGTATGTTTAGTGTTGGTGAGTGAATGCAAGCTATTGATGCATGTCTCACCATGTGGTTTTATGCTGTGTCATGCTGAGTTCTGTATGTGTGCACGAGAGAGAGAGAGAGAGAGATGTAGACATAGATTATAGATGTGTGTGTGTGTGTGTGTGTGTGTGTGTTGGTGCTGGTTTTGGCGTTCACCATGTGCCATCTGTGAGTCCCCGGTCAGAGATTAGTCTGGCAGCCAAGAACAGCAAGATGAGGAAATGAACCAAGGGAAGAGAAACCGGGAGGAAAAGGAGCTCTACACCAGTGTTTCCCAAACGCAGAAGGCCTAAAGTCCTAAATTATGTCTGACATTATATGTTTTCATGACCCTGAAACTAAACTTACTCACCTGAAAGATTATACCACCTACCAAATTGCACTGGATTTTTTTTTGTCTTACCTCAGAAATGGTTGAAACAGTGCTGCTGGCTTCCTCAGTTTCATCTGTGTGTTGTTTTCACCCTGTGGTTGGCTGCACCACGCATGCTAACACTAAGCTTCCCTGCAATATGTTTTATGACAAGACTCTCCCCTCTGCTAGGTTTGTTTGAAAAAACGGCCCACGAAGGACGCTCAAAGCCTAAATAATACATAACAGCTAGTGCTTTTCCTGCAGTGGAAGTGCATATAAAATGTTGAGACTACAGACTGTTTTCATGTGCAGCAAGGTGAAGTGCCTGGAGAAAAGTGAGGTTAAAAGCTAAGAATTTCAACACATCTTGTTTTGTAAAGCTACCAGGTGTTAGGTACAGGTCAAATTATTTTTATTCTTTTTTTGGGTTATGTTTCTTGGGGTTGCTTTTTAGAAATCTTGGCAGTGGAAAGATTTTTCATAATGCAGTCAATTCAACCAGTGGGGAAAGATGTAAACAGTGGCTATGTTTACATGTGTATAGCATTCCAGATGCTGGCTCATATCCTGGTTAATTTTGAAGTATTCAAGATAGGCTGTTTAATAATCCACTCTGAGATATAAATGCATGTTTGCAATCTGCTGGTGTTTCAGTAAGTGAAAAAAGCTATGATGATACTGATCCCAGGGGCAACTCGAATGATTTCTTCATCCTTTTAATGAATAATCTCATTTTACAGTTATTCTTGCTTTTAGTTATAATTAGCATCATTTGTCAATAATATGAGAGTATCATAGCAGAAATACCATCAGTTTCTGTTTCATTATCACTCCACAAGTACAAGAACTGTTTGTGACCAAAACAGGATATCATGTGTGTATGTTCCTGTATTGTGGATGATATTTTAATATCACAGGCTCATTTCTTGAAGTCTGACATAGCTAGGGCTCTGAAATGAAATTCTTGACTACCCTGAATGTTAAGGGGATGTTTGTGTGTGTATTAATGTAGCTAATCACAATGCAGGAAGATAGCATAACTTTGATCATTTTCACACCGAAAGTTTGTTGTGGTTGTTCCCTATTCCTCTGAAGTCCTGTGCTGAAAAAGTAAAAAAAAAATGCTTTTTCAACAAAGCCCCATGCATATATATTGCAGTTGGATCAGTGTAAGCACAAAGAATACAGTCTCCTCTTCCACCCATATTTCTGACATTTTAAAAAGTCACACGAGAGGAAACGAGCAAGTGGCCACTCAAAGCAGCAAGGCAGAGAGAGCTGGAGTGCGGCCAGATTTGGAGAGTGATTTCCTGAGACCACATACCTCGGCTTATTAAGAAAGAGTTTGGGTCAGCACAAATGTGAGAGTGAAAGGGATAAGATGACAGAACTACCGGCTGGACTGAGGTGCAAGCCGAGTCAAAAGCGTTTGTAGTTCTGTATATGCATATGTGCACAATTTAGACGAACAAAAGATTGATAGCGTAATTAAGGGTTAGAGATTTTTGAGTAAAAGTCGCAGAATGAGTGAGTCATTGCATTTCCAAAAGAAAATTAAGATGGATGGAGATAATTAAATAGCAGGCACACTCGGGCAGCATTAGAATATTGCAGTTTGTGGTATTGGCATTTAAATGTATGCGTATTGTAAGCACATTAGGAATAATAGAATGAAAATGTAAATTGTCAGTGCTCTGCCAAAGCCTCCACTCAGTGTTAAGTTCTTGGACACGCTAACTCCAATTCAAGACCATGCATTTTTAAGACTTTCCAACATGTTGGCCCCATGAAACATGTGTTTTAGACAGCTTGCAAGCTATCAGGTAAATATGTTAAGTGTAAAATTATTATTTGCATATCAAGTATGCCCATTCAGGCCTTTTTCCATTTCTAAATACGATTGGAGTGGGCTCAGTGAGCAGTATTGGTTTCACTGAGATTGTTTGAGTCTTCTCCTGTTCCCCCCGTCTGTCTGAGTGGTTTCCTCATCGCTGTGTGGATACTGGGCAGCATTGTTAAGTTCAAGAATAGATACTCGATGAGACGGGCTGAGGACGAGTAGAAAGAGAAAAGGAGAAAAATAATGAAAGAAAAGTAAGAGGAGAATGGAGGCTCTGTGGCAGGGACACAGCGTCGTTTCTGTGTGTTGCATAATGATACTGGTCTGTCACGACACAACGAGCACACATACACGCAGATCAGTAGACTTGCAGATGGGGACTGGAGTGTGTAAATGAGGTTTTTATGGAGAGAGGAGTGCAACAACAGCTCATTGTGTCTGTCAACCTGGCTCAGCAGTCTGTCTCTGTCTGAACGCTCGTCTCGCTACTTGTTTGTCATTCTGTCTGTTATTATGTATTTTCCTCTTCTTTCAAAGAGGGAAGCCAGTCCACTCTTTTTAGTATTTTCTTTCACTTTAGCCGGGTTTTTTTTTTTGTTTGTTTGTTGTTTCTTTATTGAGTCAGAGTGAGCTGTCTTGTGTGTGCATTTGTGATGAGATGTGGATGTGGTGATAATGAGAGGGATGGATGATCCAGATGTGAGCCATATGATGCATTTTCAAGAGGAGAAATAGTGGAGACATGGGGTAGAAAATAAGTGGCTGGTAGTGTTACATCTGCTGCCTCTACACCTTTCAAGAGAAGTCTCTCTGTTAGGTATCAGATTGTTAACTCGTCTCTCTGTCTACCCAGGGTGTCATAACCCACCTTGCTGTCTGTGAATAGCTTTGAAGAGCAGCCTTCCTGTGTCTTGAACTCAAAATAAAAACGCTTCACAGCTCCCTCTGGTGGTGTATTTGCAGCACAGCAGGCACCTTCAGGCCAGGTGGGAGAGCAGAACAGAGCACTTTGGGCAGCATGCTGTGCTTGTCCTGATCGCTTTTCATCTCCTTAACTCGCAACCAAGGGACGTGAGAGGATTTAGTAAGCCACCAGCCAACCACAAATGAGGATCTTGGCTGAGGCGCTGTCTAGACTTCCCAAATGAACCTCAGGGAGTTTGCTCACCCACAGGTCATTTGGTTTGATCTGAATAGCGTTTGGTTTACATCAGTGTTTTTTCCCAGGTGCGTTTTCATGACGCCACCTCCCATCCCTTTTAAAACCAAGAAGAATTAAATTAAAGGTGTAAACAATGCAGAGTTTGACTCTACTTCAAAGGAGACAGGTGTTGCGAGTCCCGCTGCGAAATGTGCTTGCGGTTGTATTGTGATGTGAGTTCATGTGGAGATAATGAAAAAATTAGGATGTTGATGAACATAAATACATGTGAGATATACATTACATTTTCACTTGCTATTTAGTTCTTTCCATATACCATCCTTTTTCTCGCCATTATCATTAGTCTAAATTTGTCTTCAAGAAAGCATTTTAAGGATTAAACATTCTTTTCACCACATCTGTTAAAAACTGCTCATTATAATATATGGGGAACAGACAAATTAACACTAGCTCCTCAGTGCTGACATTTAGTTGAATACATATGTGCCAAAAATAAAAATGTGCTACTTAGTAAAGTGATAACAGAGAACATGTGCTACTTGAGATGAAAATATCGGGATGGGTAGTTGCAATGGAAGATTATCATTCCAAAATGACACACCCTTAATTTAGGGGCATGTAGAAGTCCTTCCTTGTAAAATGTAGAGGATCTAATCTGTAAAATTGTTTGCAGGATGTATATTCTACATTTTATAGAAATTGATCAACCTAAGATATTTTTTCCCCCACCAAAACGGATACAATTTACAACTCATTTCCCTTTTTTTTGGTTCAGGTTTCTCAGTTAAGGTTCACATGTCCTTAATTAGGTAAAAATGTCACTGTGTATAGTATACTGACTCCTCAACGAACTGTAATTAAATGGAAATGTGTGTGAATTATTTTCAGTTCCAGTTTATTTACAGCAATAATTTTCACTTTTAACACCTGGTGTGCAGGTCTTTAAGATAATTAGGATAGTGTCTGGTAACTTCCTAGAAAAGTATGCTAAAATTGACATTTAACATTGACTCTTGTCATTGTGGCATTCATTGTTTAGTCATATGTGAATAACCACACCCATATGGCACCTTATTTCAGCCCAGTATGGTGTGTGTGTGAGTGAGATGAAGATGAAACGTCATATTGTTCTCTCTAAATGTGCATCAATTTCTTTTCCCCCAAATCAGCAAGTCTGTAGTACCGCAGTAGCTGTATTGATAGAATGGAACATTCTGTCAATAGAGGTAAAAACCATATTCAAAATACGTGTGAATTATTTTCAGTTTCAGTTTTTTGATCTGTTAGTGGATCTATTTTTTTTTTTTTTTTATCAACAACGGGTTCAAGTGTCATTGTCAATAATTAATATCTTCTGCAGTTTTCTGTCACAAAACAAATACTGCTGTCACATTCCATACAGGCACAGCCGCTGAAATGTTAACACTAAACTAAATCGGAGCATTTATGGACAGAACTGAATGCTAAAACTAACAAGCACTGATGGACAAGAATTAACTGAAACTGAACTATAATTACGCCCTGGTGTGAATTGCACATTGTTGTTAGGTGTGAATAATGTCTCACTATATCCCTCTGTCATTTCTGTCTGTCAATCTCAGACCTGAAGCGCGAGGCCAGTATCTGCCACATGCTGAAACACCCCCACATCGTGGAGCTGCTGGAGACCTACAGCTCTGATGGCATGCTCTACATGGTCTTCGAATTGTAAGTGTGTGCTGCAGAGGCCACCTGCCTGCCCTGTGAATTTAGCTAGACCTGGTCCTAACCAGGCCAGAACATAACTTTTTTATCCACCGCCCACAGCAGCAGGTCAATCCCAGAAATATATCAGATGCTGTTTCTAATTAGCGGCTAAATATGAATCAGAATAGAGAAGACTTTATAGATGTGAAGCTGCTTGAAGAGGAGACAAGCCAAACAGTCTGAATGCGCCAGCAGTTGGCTGGTGGCTGGTGTTAATTTCACACCCTGCCGCTAACGCTAACAGTTCCCTCATTTCAGTAATTACAGTGTTAATAGGAGCCTCGACAGCAACAAAATATAATGTGTGCTAACTCGTGAGTCATTAAGAGGGAGCTCAGATGCTGGTCTCCCCTCTGTTTACATTGATATCTATCTCAAGATGTATGCAAACTAAACAGTCTGACCCACAGATTATAAGTCAGGGCCAAGCAAATGATTGGCAAACTAGTGGCAAAAAAAAACAACCAAAAAAAAAAAAAAAAACACTCGGTAGGGTTTTTTTTTTAAGCTTTTGGGCCTCCATAATTACACTGTAATAATAAAGAGAGGAAGCTGTAATCTAAAGTGTTGCTGATCAATATAAAATCCACAGGAGGCATTTGAAAATCAGGGAGCATTTCTCTACAAGTGCCCCAGGTCTTTGTTGTAAATGTAATTCTCTTAATCAACTTGCATGGCTAATTTGTATTCTCTGCATGGATTTTGCATTGTAAGATCGCGTCCTGTATTCTCTGAAAGCCTCCCTGTGGATTTTACTAGCTGAAAAATGCCAATGCAAATATAGTGCCTCTGTGTTTATGCCTGTGACAATTGGTCATAAAATTGCTCCCCTGCTGGGTGTCGTTTTATGCACTCTTTTAAATGCTATTTTGAGAGTTGCTAGTTCATCTGTTCTTTTATGAACTGTTGTCTTTTTTCCTTTTGCTATGTCTATCCTTGATAATAGCAGAATATCATTTTTCAAATTGAATTGCCCCTAATGTCCCCTTCTCTCTCTCTCTGTCTCTCTCTATCCCTCTCTGTCACTCTCTCTCAGTATGGACGGAGCAGACCTGTGTTTTGAGATAGTGAAGAGAGCCGATGCTGGGTTTGTGTACAGCGAAGCAGTGGCCAGGTAAACACAAACACAACAAATTCTGTTGAACTCACTCCAGTTTCAGTCCAATAAAGCCTGGAGACTGTGGACAAAACATTTGAAATATTAATAACTCTTGAAATAAACAATGTTTTTGTGGCTGCTCTAAATGATCTCCCCCTGGTCTGTCTCTGCTCTCTCTCTCTCTCTCTCTCTCTCTCTCTCTCTCTCTCTCTCTCTCTCTCACGCCTTCTCTCCCTACATCATTTTCTGTCCATCCAGCCATTACATGAGACAGATTTTGGAGGCGCTTCGGTATTGTCATGACAACAATGTGATCCACCGTGATGTGAAGGTGAGACTCTTGCCCTGTCTCAGATTACACCATTGAAACCGGCAGAGCTGCTACTTGTCAACCCAAGCATAGGTGCTGTCAAACCACATCTATGCATCTATAGTCAGGCATTTGGCAATTCAAGCACTGCAAACAAACTGATTTCGTTAGCTTGCATTTCCATGTGAGTAATGTAACTGTAATAGTAAAGAATGGATACTGCATCACAAATTTTTAAAATTTGCTAGTCCACATCTACTGTAGAATATTTTGGAGCAGCTCTCTCAACAGAGTACTCAACCCACTCAATTCCCAAGGGGTCCAATGACCGGACATTGTAGATGTAGTGAAAATGAATGTTGGTCTGATCAGGGCTGAGCTTTCTGGCTGATGATGGACCTAATTTACTGAAACATACAGTGTACGATAAGTAATCTTGGAAACACCAATGACATACATACTGATGACATAAGAAAATTCTTGCCACTTTAACCTTTAATCAGTTTTGAATGTCAGTTTTCAAGTGAAAGCTGAGTCAACTTAAGGGCTCCTGAGTCATTTCCTGTTGAGGCCCACAGATAGATTCAAATTAGACCATCCTCCTTTTTTGATAAGTTTTTTTCCCCTGAGGAAGCCCCTCTGAGCAGACTCAAGCTGTGAGTTATGGTTTAATAGTGAATAATTGCATAACTGTCTAGACTGTAGGTGGGGAGGGGGTCGTCCAGCCTGTGCTCAAAGAAATCATGCTTTGTCTCATTGCACTAAATTCTATCGAGTGAAATAATAAAGTATTACTCATTGGCTGGGGACCCCTTGGAAACCCACCAGAAATCCCTGCAGGTCCCTGGTCCCCAATCAAATAATAATTTGACATTTGATAAAGCTTATTTCCAAGCACTTGTTTATTGTCTGTCTGTAGCTTATGAGAATAGTCATTCCTAAACATTCTCTCATTCTACTAAGTTCCAGTGAATTAAGTATCAGTGACAGTCAACACTTTTCTGCTTATTGAGGCTCAGTTGGAAACCCTCCAAGGACTTCTAGCACTTTCTGACCCTTAGTTTGGCAGGCGCTGCCACAGTACCCTGATGATTGGTGTTTGGTTTTAATGCATGTCAGACTCTGGCTTGGTTCAGTAGGGATTTTTAGTTGAGCTTACAGTTGGATTAGCATCAACCGGTGATTACTCCAGGATTAGCCATCTAACACGGCGGACAAGCTCAACCAGACCAGATGGAGCGATTCTGACCCAGGTCCTTGATTTACACACCAGCCTGCTCTATTATTTCAGGCTGACTTGGCCCATTTGGTGACCCAGTGCCCGAGAGGATCAAGAGCCCTATTTTTTTTGTGTGTGCAGTGCAAAGTTAATAGCTGTCTCTCACTTTTTGTGGTTGTAAATGGTTGTGAGCTGCATATGAAATCACGGCGCTTTTGCACTCATCAGTTGTCAATATGATAAACCTGTGGGATACAGTAGTTGCAAATAACTTTTAGTGTTAAATTTCATGATTAACACCAGATGGGTGGATTTTTAACACAATTAGGGTAATTTGAAAATATACTAAAAATGACTTTTTTTTTTTTTATATAAAACATTGACTCTTGTCATTGTGGCAGTCACTGTTTAGTCAAATGTGACAAAGCACACCCATATGTTACCTTATTTCAGCCTTGTATGGTCTGGGTGTGTGTGTGAGTGTGACTGTGTGTGTTGGTGTGTATGAGGCCATGCTGTGTTTTCTGACTGTGCATCACTTTCTTTTCTTTTCAGAAAGACTGTTGTCCTACAGCTTTATTGTGTTATAATGTTCCATGTTCTATCAAAGGAGGGCAACAAGTTGATACATATTCATTTTTTTTTTATTGACCAATTAGCCATTGTACACATTCCTTCAGACACACTATATCATCATCTCTGAAGACTGTTGGTAAAAACCCTATTTTTGTGCCACATATTTCCATGTGTCAAGAGGTAAAGTCCATCTCCCTTGGTTTCAAGGTGACATTGTTGTCAGTGTTTTTCTGTCAGGCAAAAAAAAACAGAACATTTAAAAAATGATTCCCGTGAGCAAAGATGCTTAGAAGATAACATATTGGCAATAGCTGAGACACATAGATGAAGTCAGACAAACAGAAATCATATAAATTGTCATTAATGCAATCATTGTTTACCAGTAGGAAGAGGTGTGTTCAGTGCTGTGCGGCGGAGAGTAGAGTTCATGAGGCAGATGCTGTTTCTAGGGGTCGTTGAAGACGGGGTTTGGGCGGGGTTAGGTAATATCACTGACAGACTCGGCCTTTGCAACTCCGTTGAGCTAATGGACGTCCCCTCATGAAGAAAATGGAGGCGGTTGCCAATGCGATTTCCAAGTACCCGCAGGGCAGTTTTGCGCACTGAACCAGATAACAGAAAGTACATGATAGGATCCAAACAGCTGTTGAAGGCAGATAGCAACAGCATCACCTCATTGGTCTTGTCCACCAGGCGCAAGTAATCACAAGAAAGTGATTGGCTGAGTTGGGAGAGAATGTAGACAGGTCGAAAGGCATGGTAAGGCCCAAAGCAGATGGTGAACAGGAAGAGGACAAAGAAGGACTTCTTGGCGGTTCGTCCATACCGCTTGGCATTGGGTAGGTCCGGCTTCTTCCAGGACACCTTCAGCAGCCGGGCTGCAATCTTCCCGTAGGAGACTATCAGCATAACGAAGACCACCCAGAAGAAGAACACTAGCATCATGTTGAAGTAGGCCATCCCCTTGGCACCGAGCCGCTGCTTGTATTGGAAGCATTTCCCCTCTTCCTCATTTCCTTCTTTTGTGGTGATTATGTACACCACTCCCGCCAGCGACAGCACCCACAGCGCTCCGCACACTACCCAGCTCCATGCACCGCTGCGCCCCCACAGCCTCCTCAATTCTTTGCGCCCTCTGCCTCTTCCCCTCAATCTCATGTACCTATCCAGGCTGATCAGCCCCAGTAATGTTATACTGATGTACATGTTCATATAGAACAGATTGCCTACCAGCTTGCAGGCCTTGGATCCGAGGGTCCAGTTATTTTTGTTAAAATGGTAGGTTACCCTGAAGGGCAGACATGCTAAGAGGACCAAGTCAGCCACAGCGCAGTTGATGAGGAGCACTCGAACAGAGTTGCGCCTTGTGTGGAGGAAGATGAAGACCCACAGGGCGAGGAGGTTGCCCACCAGGCCAAAAAGGAAGAACAGTGAGTAGATCAATGCCAAGGATATACGCAGGGCTTCATCCTCAAATAAGCAAGTCTGGTTTGTAAAGGAGGTGTAAGATGGTAGGGGGCTGTCTGAGAGGAAGGATGACATGGTGGAAATGGGGGGGCGAGAGGTGAAAAGAGGAGTAGTTGTGGAGTTGGAAGATGTAGAAGTGTAATTGTTGGCAGCTTGGAGAGAAACCATGGTGTCCGCAGAGTTGCGGGGGACGGTCCTTAGCGTGATTAAATATTCAGCTCTGAAATAAAGAACAGAAGAAAACAAGACAAATATTAGTTGTCAAACACACAAGTATGTTTGTGACTGAACAAATACATTTAAAAGACAGTTCTTTAAACCGTCAGCATGAAATAGGACATGGAAGAGAAAGCAACCAGCAGTTATCAAATGACTGATAACGCTTGAAGACTGGTGGATGATATGTGGGTTGCTGTTTTTAAAAGGTCACATGTAATGACTCAGTGTGGATTGGAAATTACAGTGAATCAGTGTAGTACTTTGAAAAATAGTAAGGGTGTTGTACTATTTTGAAGAAAAAGGTACTGAAAATGATGGGAAAATGTACAAATGGTTAGGGGTTGTATTTTCCAGGTGTGGACTAGGACCCGTGACCAAGCGAAATTTTCACGCTGATTCAGAATCAACACAGCAACTCCACGGTTTGACACGCAAGACTAAGTGTGAATGTAGATGTCCATGCATATCTATACAGACACACAGATACACTCACAGCTACTCACAGATGTCTGGATTAAGGCAGAACCGCTCGCTGTCCAAATTCCTTCCGTAAGAGATTGAACCCAGCTGTAGAATACATGTGTGGGAATGTGCAAAGCTATGCACAGGGCTTGATGGTGTTATTTTTCTCCATCAAACTGGTAGTGAGATGTCCAGAAAGCAAGGATTTATGTCCCAACAGATGAAACAAAATTTAAAATCAGATAAATTATATTTAAAAAAAAAAAGAAATGTAGTCCTTGTTCTTTGGCATTGAGAAAAAGTCACACTTTATCTCACACTCCTTTGGTTATGTGCTACCATCACCTTTTTCCCCAGAGTCTCTTGCCTGTTTCAGTGAAGCATAAATCCTCCTGAGTCCTCTCTTTTCACATCCTTTTGACAGTGTTTGCTCCTCCTCTATTATCTATCAGCTCTGTGGTCTCAGTCTTTGCCTTGCTTTCTTGTCTCGGTCCTTGTCTCCTCTTTCTTTTTTTAATCTAAAGTTTTCTCTCGCCCTCTTCAGTCCGTTTCTCTCCCAGACGTGACTGTTCTGTCTGCTGTGCCTGGTGTCTTTGCCTCTCCGTCTGTTTGTCTGTACTCTTTCTGTCCCTCTTGCTCTTTCTCTCTCTGGGTTTTCACTGCCACAGTTCACAGCTGTGGGCTGCCATCAGCCCATCCTCCTGCACTCCCTTCCATCTCCCCATTAGAGGGGAAGTGCATGAGTGGGCGAAAGTGTGGTTGTGACAGGAAATGAGCCCATTACAGACACATGCATGCTATTTAAGAACTTCACCTGTCATAAAGCTCTTTCCTGAGCAGTGCACCACACTAACCCTGTCAGAATATGATCACTTCAGTCATCAAGAATAATATAATATGCAGCCATTGGTCTTGATGACACCGGTGCAGACACATTTACAGCTAGTTCACATAAAACATTTTCTGTCGCATGTGTAGTCCAGATTATGAGCAAGTCACACAGTTGACAATTGTCAAATATATGTATCTTGCTACCCCACCACCACCACCACTTCTGTCCATCACTGCCTTTTTAGCCTGTATGTAGCTGCCGTGTGAAGTTTCTCACCCACATTTCTGTCCATCCTGTCTACCCTTTTTTTAAAATATGTATTGCTTGTGCAAGCAGTTTTACATGAACTGCTGCTATTGCCGGGATAGCAGTTTGCACATGAGCAAACAAAACATTTCTGTGTTGCAAATAGCATCGCACATTGGAAGAGTCAATGTAAAAGGCCAATTCGGTTTTGCAAAAATGACTTGATGCATTTTTTTGTTACTTCACAGAAGATTCTACAAAAAAAACATGGAATGTTTTAATAGACTCGACCAGTTAGACCCCATGTTACCATTTAAGATAGGGTGGGATTGAACCCCTTGCTGTATGTTGCAGAGGCACGGCAGCACGCGAAATGTTTCGCGTGCTTCCAGAGCTGAGAAGACAAAAAATGTTCATGTATTCCACCTAATTACTAATATCTCAGAAGTGCCAACCATTTTCAACATATTTCATTCTTTTCATAGACACTGATCAGTGAGATTTCAAAGATTACACCATATGAGTCAATTAGAAACCAAGGTTGACTAGCCGACATAAACAGGAGATGCGAATTTGCACCATTGCACAGAAAGAGCAAAAGCAATGCTGTACTCAGTAAGTGCAATCAGCAAAGTATTTTTTTCATTCTCTCCTGAAAAACAAGTCACAGTTGTTGTACGCTTTTATCCAAAGCATATTACAGTATCTTGAGTGCAGTTTTTTTTTTTTTTTTCAAGATTGGTCAGCCCCATTAGGAGTCAAACCCTTAAGGATGCATATGCCAGTGCTACAAATTTAACCTACTGAGCTTTACGTGACTTAAAAACCACTGTGTTAACCCTCCATTGCTTTCTCATTTCTCTGCAGCCCCACTGTGTGTTGCTGGCCTCCAAGGAGAACTCTGCTCCTGTCAAGCTGGGAGGCTTTGGAGTGGCAATACAACTGGGAGAGTCTGGCTTAGTAGCTGGAGGTACAGTAGAACAGTTTGGTCTTGCAAAGTATATATCCTTGTTCCTTTGCACGTTCCTTTGCTTGTAACTATGTAGCCTTATCACACTTCCAGTAGAGTGGACCTTTTTAAAAAAAAAAAAAAAAAAAAAAAAAAGCCAAACAAACATATTTTGACAGATATTGCAATGTGATGCACGTTTTTTGTTGAGAATGTTTGGATCAGAAATATCATTTACAGTGAAAAAAAAACTTGTCTGTAGCGCCACAATACTTTCTTTATAATGCTATTTTCACCTTTACCAAAAATTGCAGCTCCTGCAATTTGGACATTTGGACATATTGCAGTTTTGCTAATATTTTGATTAATTGTTCAGCCGTCAAGTGTACATAGCAGCATGGTCCCCTGGCTAATTTTTCATTCACACCCCACTGCACAACTCTGTCTCTCTCTGCCCTCTCCCTCCAGGTCGAGTTGGCACTCCTCACTTCATGGCCCCTGAGGTGGTGAAGAGAGAGCCATACGGCAAGCCGGTGGACGTGTGGGGATGCGGAGTCATCCTCTTCATCCTCCTCTCCGGCTGCCTGCCTTTCTATGGCACAAAGGAGCGCCTTTTTGAGGCCATTATTAAGGGGAAATACAAGGTAGTAGTTGATTTACAAAATACACAAAGTAGTTAAAAAAACCCTGATGATCTAATGCCTGCAAAACTTACTGAACTGAAGTACGTCAGCCTTATTGATTTTCCATTATCAATTGCACTTTTTAGTTGTCTTGCGCTTCATTCTTCACTGGTCTGCTGTGTTTGCATTTACCGCAAGGCCTGTCAATCTCAAGGGCAGAAGGGTGTGTTTAGCTCACTTCCCCGCAGTACTGGAGAGAGAGGTTTCCTTTCAGCTGAAGTGCAAAACCACATGGAGAGCATCATAATGTCAGAGACAAGACTGAGAAGAAGATCATTTGGCAATATGTTGCAATGTGCTTCAAGAATAAGCCCCATGTTTGGCAGAACTGAACTAAACACACACACACACTAATATTAACATTAATAATACATTTGTGCCTTGAAGCATAATTTCAGTCAATTGGGAATCAGATCATGAAGAAGGAATTGTGAAGTATCAACAATTATCTTTTTTTTTCAGTTCCCACTCCTTGGCATGAGCAGCTTGTCATTTATTATTTGCCCAGTTTGTAGAACAAAATACAACTAGGGGTTTATTTTTTTTTACATCCCTTTGTAGTTTTTGTCCCTTTCAACAGTGTGGCTTTGATCCAATACGGACCAAATTAATTAATGCCCGTTTTGAGCAATTTTCACTGCTCCCTCTGTTCATAGTTGTTCCCCTTTTTAATGTTGAGCAAGCTCATCAAAATGATTAGCGCTTACATAATAAATCCTCTCATTTTAGAAATTGCAGTGTTCATTCAGAGGTGAGTTGTAAGCTGGTGGGATGAGCAGAAGGTACAGAGCTTCAAGGCCTGTTTAATTCTCTGCAAAGGGACAGCAGTTTTGTTTTCAATAAAAAAAAGTATGAATTTTACAGATTATCATCATGCGGTTATGTAAATTGATGAACACATGCCACAATTTGAAAACAGTGAGTTCTTAATTAGGCTTTCTTTTGGCACACTGTTTCTCCGGCATTTATGCTGCTCCACATAGAACACCTCAGTGCCATCTGCTTGGCTAAAGGAGGGCATACCACAATTGATGAAAATAAATGACTGTCCCAAATCTATTCTTCTGATAGAATACATCAGACCTCGAGGCAAACACAAAAGTCCATCTCGAAATTCTTTTTGAAGTCAAAACCCCCCACACACACTCAATTGTCTGTGTCATTTTCAGCTACAGTTTTGACCTTGGTTGGTGATTCTTTACATCCATCTGAGAGCGCCTGTTTTTTCTTCTGCGGCTTTGTGTGTGTGTGTGTGTGTGTGTGTGTGTGTGTGTGTGTGTGTGTGTGTGTGTGTGTGTGTGTGTGTGTGTGTGTGTGTGTGTGTGACCAGATGAATCCCCGCCAGTGGAGTCACATCTCAGAGAGCGCCAAGGACCTTGTGAGACGCATGCTGATGTTGGACCCTGCTGAGAGAATCACTGTCTATGAGGCCCTCAACCACCCCTGGCTCAAGGCAAGAACACATGCATACACACATAGTGCCTCTAATAATTAATCTGATAGACTGAGCAACTGGATCAAAACGCCAAATTAAATTCAGGTGAAGCATTTCCCATAGACAGCCAGAGTAATATTTATCAATTTGACACTAAAAATTTATCAAACTGCATTTTACTTTTCATATCTGAGGTGGGTGACCTTGACTGGTAATCTGTGATTTCTAATGAAAAATTATAATTGGTCGTTTACACAAAGTGAAGTGGCGCCATCAGAGGCTGAGAGTCGTTTTCAGACCCACTGCCCTACATTGCTGCTGATCCTGACTCAGAGCTGCGTTTTTCAGTATACCGCTTCCTCATGCAGAAACACCACAGCTCTGCTCACACTTTGGTCGGACGTGACTGCTGAAGTTTCTTGAGATTATTATTGCACCATTTGTTTGTTCTCGCTAAATTGTGGTCATGTGGGTGTTAACGCAGATATAGTACATTGTGTTATCTTATGATTGTTCCTGTGTGTGTGTGTGTGTGTGTGTTCTGTCTCTCTGTAGGAGAGGGACAGGTACGCCTATAAGATCCATCTGCCAGAAACAGTGGAACAGCTGAGGAAGTTCAATGCCAGAAGGAAGCTGAAGGTCAGCAGTCTCATCAGCGTCACAGTTACCACAGCAAACTGGGTCACACATACGCACACACACACACATATATACACGGTCAGACGCTACTTGATTAGGTACATCTGCACAATCCAGTACAACTACTTCCAATACAACTAAGTTTACTTTTCTGATGCCTGTAATGTAATAGAGGTTTTCATTCAATTCAATGTTTTGCATTTTGCTCACAGTTAGTAGACTGCATTTTTGCATACTGGACTACATTTTATTGAGAGGTGTTTGTAATATTCTGTCCCCCTCATGAATAAATAAATAAGGAGGACAAAAAATTTGAAACACTCCTCAATATAATGTAGTCCAGAACAAGACCTCTGTAAACTACAACCTCAAAAGTAATCATATAATTAAATTACACAATTACATTCTCCACAATGTCATCAAAAACTGAACATTATAGACTTTCTTAAAAGGTAAAGGAAACACTCAAAATGTTTGGCCCAAGTCAAGTCCTCATCAGTAGAAAGAGACAGGTATCGATAAAGTTGCATAAACAGTAAAAATCCAGTCTGAAAAGGTTGTGTGACTTGCCTGTGGTATCTGTATCAAATTCTAATTCAAAATCAACATCTACACATTTGCTTTTATTAGAATCCAAGGTTAGAGAGAGGAAGTTGCAGCTGCTCAGATTGTGCAGCTGCATGCAGTAGGTAACACTAAATGTTTTTTTTTTTTTTTTTTTG
The DNA here is from genome assembly GCF_902150065.1 of Myripristis murdjan. Lineage (NCBI taxonomy): Eukaryota > Metazoa > Chordata > Actinopteri > Holocentriformes > Holocentridae > Myripristis > Myripristis murdjan. Next base: position 12,457,351 of record NC_043981.1, read on the forward strand.
GCCATGCTTCTCAGTAGACCTCATTTAATATCATTAAAAGGCCCCACAAATAAACAGTAAGCATGCCACTGGCTCAATCATACTATCAGTTTGCACACTTGCACACTCGGCACTTGCAGCACGGTTGAGACTGTTAGTGTAACAGCTGTGTAATCTGTGCATTGTATCCCAGGGTGCAGTGCTGGCTGCAGTTTCCAGCCACAAGTTTAACTCCTACTACGGTGACCCACCTGAGGAGCTGCCTGACTTCTCAGACGACCCCACCTCCTCAGGTAAACCCCACACACAGGCAGCATGGAGATCAAGGAATGAGTCTATGTTTTCACAAGATTTATGCTTTTGAAATGGTGAGGTTCCAGTCAACATGAATACAACATTTAGTCTTTGTATAACATATTTAAATGTGATGGTTTTAAATATGCAGTGATAAGACAGGATGAAGAAGAACAAAGGGAGAACACAGGAAGTAAAGATGCAGTTTCTAATTTGTGCAGAGCAGATTTGGTGTCTGAAGGAGCTTTTGGTTTATATCAGCTAAAGCAAAAGAAAGGAAAAGAAACAAACAGAACAACAGAAAATCAAGACTATGAATTCAGACAGCTGAAACGACATTGTGGAAAATGGTAGGAAAAACTAATGTTTAGGAATTGTAAATATGCTAGTGTAGGCCTGTAAGTGACCATTTTTTTCTGGCTTATCTATGTTTCATTTTACTGTATTCCATAACACACTTTGACAATCCACCTCCCCCTCCATAAATGAAGTATTAATTGATAATTGATTAATTGATATGTACTTTAAGGGCATTTTGTTTTTAAAGAAAAAATGAAAAATGATGCATCTCAGTCTCAGAACAAAATCTTGAAGCACCGTGCCCCGTTTCTTGTCTGGTATCTATCCTAAATCTGCCCTGGCGATCACACACTGTCTGTTCAGAACTCCTGATTGGCCGTAAAGGAAACAGAAGTTGCCAAATCAGCAGACTTCCCTGTCTCAACCATGGACTTTCACTTCCTCTGCCTACAACCCTTCAGGCTGCACTACCTAATATTTATAAGGTTTATTGCATTGTAATCTAATAGATGAATTTACTATATGAGCTCGTTTTTGTTTGGTTTAATGAATAGTTGCAGACCAGACCCACATATGCCCTGTTGCTGGAAGTCTGTGCTCCATAGTGACTGGTGTATTTTTGCAGTTGCAGGGCTCCAGACATGTTGCAGGTCGTTGACTTGTGACCGCTCCAGCTGTAGTAGCTGCTTGCAGCGAGACTTCCTCACCAGCTTATTCATAGATAGAGCTGCTTTCGCTTACTTTCTGTCTTCCTCTGTCGCTGCTCACTCTTCCCTACTTGCCCTCTGACTTTTTTCCCCACTCTCTCTCTCTCTTTCTCTGTTCCTTCCCTCCTAGAGTTTTCATTTTCTTTCCACCTATCTTCCCGTTCCATTGATTTCTCTCTCTGTAGTTGTTGTAAACCTCCTCCTCTAATTTCAGCCTCTCTTTCTTTGGTTTTGTTTTTCTTCCGCTGCGCTGTCTCTAGGATTGCTAGCTGCTGAAAGTACGTATCCCCTCCCCACCCATAGAATATTGTTGTGTGGCATCATCACGACATCATTACCATGTTTTTGCATTAGCTTTCATCATTGCTGTTCATTTTACTGTTAGATTATAAGGGTCCTAAATTGCCACCACCCTCTTCTCCTAAATGCTCCATTCATGTTACACCCCGTCCCTGTTTGGGAAATTGTCTTTGGGTTTGATGATGTTTGTCTGTGTGCTATTATTCCAAATGCTGGCTCATATCCTGTTTAAAATCATACTCACATCAAACTGTTTACATTGCATCTTCATATTCCAGTCACACATAGCTCTGTCATAATAAATTAGTGGTGAAAATTGTGAACATTACCTTGTAAACAGAACCGGCCAACAACAAAACAGTAAAACAGGATAAGATGCTTGTGTGCCTCAGTATTCTGACTCATAATGCAATTTCTCATCATTTTCAGGTTTCTCATAGTGATATGGGCTTTTATTGTTTATTGTTAGCAGAAAATGGTGCTTACGTGCACCACCTCAAAAAATAACACTGGAGCAATGAGCATTGTACTGAATGCGAACAGACCCGTAAGGTTTTCTCAAAGTGAAAGGCTGTATAGATGCTGTGTTGTCCATCTTTCTTTCACATCTCTCAGGGAGTAATTGTTTCACAAAAAGGCTCCCTGATGGTGTTTGACTTCCCCCAGGTTTATCTTTATTTGTCCTTGTGGTAATATATCCCCTTTTCACACTCAGTCATTTAGTCAAGGGCTAATTTCTGCAGCTCGCTTGTTAAGCAGTAGATCTGGTATTTTTCAACCCAGGTGGTATAAATTGTTCACAGGAGCTCTGAACGCAGCATTGGCTGACTCAGCTGCAGAATGGTGTGGATACATACAAGGTGATGTATTATCATAAATGCTAAATAAATTTGTTAGACAGCACCATCTACAACCATCTTTTTGACAAATTCAAGATGTATTTGACAGTGCGGCTTATTTCCTGTTTTCAGAAAGGACTTTTATAATGGTTTTTGCTCTGTTGGATTGTGTTGAAGGCTAGCAAGAAGCTGCAGCTGAGTGCTGAGGTTTCTCATCACTAAAGCTACCGTTGAAGTTGTGTTATGTTCAGTTGAAAATGATGGATAACAATATTTTAATACAGCCTGTGTTGGAAAAATACCAAACCTATCCTTTAACACTGCAAAGTCCACTTACAGTATATGTTAGTATATGAAACAATAACCACCCCAGGCCAAGAGCTGTGTTAGCACAGGGTTAGAAAGACTCAAGAATGGAGTTGCCCCTAGTCTAAACACATGAGGAGACTTACCAAACCTTTGATGTTTTTGAGAGGCTGTTTTGGCAGTGAAGGCCCTCATAAACCCAGGCCACATTTATATCATAACATCCGACCTCCCTTTTGCATATTGTTTCTGGTGAATTACCTACCAACTTGTGGGCACATTCATATCACTGAGCAAACCTCTAATCTTTGACAGAAATCTCTTCTTCGGCATTTTTGTCAGAGAGAGGGAATATGTGTTCAGACCCAACAACGGTCTTATCTGACATCAAAACATGTCAGTTCTTTTCAGACCTTTACACCCTTGAAAGAATCTGCTTTTCTCTGTGTACAGACTGACAGAAACTTGCATCTGGTGACAAAAAGAACATTATACGTACTTTTTTTTTTTTCTCATCACATACACAGCTGTAATGCAGGAAGGCTATACTTTTATCCTGATATCCAACTGTTTTGCACCGGGAGATCTGAAAATACCTGACAGCGTTTTGAATTCTTACTACATCTTTTTCCAATGCATTTTTTAAGAATCCATCTATTATTTTTCCTGGGTCCTTCGCTCCTACAACTAATCCATCATCCTCCCTCCATGTAAAGTGACTTTCTGAAGTGACTTTGTTCTAATACTATATGTCGTATTGATGCCATGTACCGCTGTCTCTCTGGTTTCGCTGCATGTGTGGGCGATGCAGCAGGTACTTGGGGTTGAATGGTTGTGAGAATATTTGTGTGTGCGTCTGTTTTTGTGTGTTTTTTTTTTCCTATTGTGACTTCTCTCTGTTGTCTCAGGATTTTTGGTGTTCCTTTTGGCATCTTAATTCCTCTGTTGTTTGCCTGTTTGTGGACAGATGTGGCCCTCAGTGTGTCTGTTGATAAGTGTGTCGTGTTAAATGTTTGCATTTTGTGTAATGGTGGATGTTTGCAGTGTAACTGTGAGTGTAGTATATGTGTATGCTTGAGTTTGGGTGTCAATATGAGTTTATAACCTGTGCGCGCGTGTGTGTGTGTGTGTGTGTGTGTGTGCAATTTTGTGCGTGTGTGGGTACAGGGGCAGTATCCCAGGTTTTGGACAGTCTAGAGGAGATTCACGCCTTGACAGACTGCAGTGAGAAGGACATGGACTTCCTCCATAGTGTCTTCCAGGACCAGCACCTCCACACCCTGCTGGATGTGAGTAGACCTAGATACACACACACACACACACACACACACACACACACACACACACACACACACACACACACACACACACACACACACACACACACACACACACAAATATCAGCATGTCTCCACTTGTAATTCCAAAAACCTTCCACTAGGTGTCAGGGCAACTCAAAAATCACTATACATCATGTTCAATCACAACTGCAGCATCCATTTTTGTTGTTTTTATTTATTTCTCCAGAGAAAACTGATGTGCATGTGCTCCTTGTCTGCACCTCTCTGCTGTATGCTCACACTTTCACCCACATTCATGCTTGGTCAATATGGCCAATATCGCTGCAATTTATCTGACAGATATTTCTGTATCAGATAAATGTTGCAGTACCATTGGGGTTTAATTTTGTTTGTTCTGTCGTTCCAGCTCTATGACAAGATCAACACCAGGTCGTCCCCCCAGATCAGAAACCCTCCCAGTGATGGAGTGCAGAGAGCCAAAGAGGTGAGAAAATTGTAGAGCACTCTATTACTTCAGTAATGCGCTTGGGGAATATAACTGACAGGAAGGGTTGCACAATATTTGAAAAAACAAACAATCAAAAAAAACAAAAAAAAAACAGTAATATCTTTTTTTTCTGCAATATATATTGCAACTTGGAAAAAAATACAGGAAATCTCACCAAATACATGCAGTGTGTTAATTATATCCAGAGATACAAACATGATCTTTATCATTTGAGTACTTTTAAAGTATGTCATCTTCAAACAAAAAACAAAACAAAAGAAACCCCCCTGCCTACCTCTACCACACACTGCCTAGCCCTCTGCTGCGCCTCCAGAAATCAACTCCTCCACTTTTGGTTTCATGTATGTGACTCTGACACTGGTATGGACAAGTGGAGAGAGAACAGCTGGAGAGGTGTTTGGGAAAAATGTGTTTCTTGACAAAACTTTACAAATGGACTCATGTGTCTTTGTTGTATTATTTACATGTAATCTACCATTTGTAACATTGTTCAAATGTGTGCGTAATCTGTGTGGTGGAAGATAAATAGACCTCCTGGGGAGGTTAAAACTCTCATACAGATTTACCTAACGTTATATGTCAGCAAGATGTAACTGCACTGGGACGAGGTGTTGCTGATAAACGGGAATACACACACACTCAAAAGCCACTTTGCTTAACAGAACGCCTGCCTCTAGAATCCAGGCGACATTATCTGTGACAGCAGCCGCGTCGTGTGCATGTGTACAGGCAGGTGACACGCAGGCTCTCCATACACAGCCTACCACCAAACACAGTTATTGTCCAGTCAAAACAGGCAGCAGTCATTTTCAGGTTCTGGTCAGTGACTAGTGGGGCCTGCTTTGGTCGTTTTTATACACTGATCAAGTGCACCCCTTCTCTAGAGCACATGATAGCATCGTGATGCTGTGCATGCAGAGCCTGTGTGTCATTGGCACCAAACTTCTTGTATGCAAGAACCCTTAAATTGCACTGAATAAGTTGTATTAGATGGACTTTTCTTGTAGATTAGTCATAGAAAATCAGAATATTTGCCTCACTCGACATCCTGCAACATGACTTGTACATGCGCACATCGCAATGTTGATGTTGAAACAATAAATCATGCAGCTCTACTTACAAGGAATTTTGATTTTAACACATAAGAACTACATGCATTCACAAATAGTGGTGCCGGAGATCATTTAGCAGAGCCAGAAAGTATCATCCTGTCTCACAAATCCAAAGCACAAGCATGGATTTCAAATCTGCTTGGCTTTTCTTTGTATATATTTCATAAACTGAAAGTATTCATTTTGCAACAGGGCCTTTTCTAATCCCTTTAATCCAGGAATCAGTTGCATCTTAACAAGTCCAGTTGAACATCATTTACACAATCTGAATATTGTTTAGGCAAGAATTAAGAGTGTGTTGTGACTTAACTTGGGATAAATCCCTGCATGGTCCTAACTTTCCATGTTGTAGGTTGTGTAATGACCATACTTCTCACTGCTTCATGTTTCTTTGTCCTTTTTGTCTTCTTCCTCAGGTACTGGAGACCATCTCATGTTACCCAGAGAACATGGAGGCCAAGGAGCTCAGGAGGATCCTCACACAGCCACACTTCATGGTGGGACACTGTTGGATGCACTGTTGCACACACACTTCCTCTTTGCTGTTACCAGGTCATGTTAGTTTGCATGTGCATGTGGACACACAATAGTAGGTACTGTGTTTGGGTTTGTGAGATTACTCAAGCTGTTGCAGAAGCAGGGTTCTTTTGTCAATCCACGTTACAAAGCTGCTTAGCACCTTAGCTTGGTGAGTCCTCAGACACAGATAGACACGTCGGAGTGGAGGAAAAAGAAAAGCCTCACAGGAATCAGGTCAGTAAGAAGGACTGAAGAGAAGTTGTGTTGAGGGAGGGGCTTCAACTTGGCTAGTTTGTTGATTGACCATGCTGCAAGAAGAAGACACTTTTACCGGTGCTGTCAATATCACCAGCTTCACCAGATGAGACTGGTGGCTGAAAAAGAGCTGACACTAAAAGGACAACTGAGGAAGATACTGTTGAGGTTAAAAAGAAACTGGAAGTGGATTTCCTGTGAAGGTAGACCTTTTTGGAGGCTGTAATGCCTTTTACTCTATTTTGTGGCTGTAATGCCTTTTACTCTATTTTGTGGCTGCAGCTTCAATCTAAAGGATTATTTTTTTGATGGAATGACATATTAGCCTAAATATGCAGCAATTCACTCAGCAAGGTTAGTCTTACTTTTCATTTTACATGTGATTTCTTGTGCAGAGTTTGTCCTTTTTATTATTTATTGTTGCTTGCAAACCTGTATAGCAGTGAATGCTTAATATAGAATGAAACTGTCATTTTATTAGATCAGATACAGTCACAAAGGCATAGGTTTTGTTCCGTCTATGCTGGATATGTTTGACACTGAGCTGGCAGGCCTTACCTTTGTTTTGATCCGATTAGCCCTGCTCTCTGACCTAATCAGCTGGGCGTTTCATCCTGCTGCAGACACCTCACCGTGTGTGCCGGCCAAACAGGTGTGGAGGGAGACATGTCTCATGGCTGAGTGTTTTCACTTTGCACTTTCTTACGCTTGCATTTGATTTGTGTGGCATGGGTCCAAGGATAATGCAGGACAATTGACCATTCTCTTGTTCCTAATTATAATTAAAAACCAGTTATAACAGACCCAACTCAAGCACCCTGCTCCGTTCTGTCATTCACTGTTGAACACTTGTAACAATGTGTTGCTAAATACACAGTGTTATTGCTTTATTGCCTCTTCAGAGTGTCATTCTCTTCACAATTGATACCGTGACACTGATAAAAAAAAACATTAACTAAAAGCCTTCAGTGCCAGCTGTTACAAGTGCTTGTGACTTTTGGTTATGATCAGTAGATACTTGGTGTTTTGCTCTGATGCTGCTGCAAGTGAGCAGATGTTCTGATCTTTTGGCAAAAGCACCTCAACGATAGTGGAGACACATAGATGTGTTGGTGACTGCACGCTGTGTGTCAGTGACATTATCAGTGGTGGCACAAAGAGGATTAGTGTAAGCCGTGCTCTCTGTTCTATGTCATAGCCACACACACTCAAAAACACACACAGTTTAGTACATGTATCAAGCATACCTCCTGCTCTGACCTGAAAGAATTTTAAAAAAGCAAATACATCAGCACAGCAAGCGAACTAAAGTACGCTTCAGTTTTCAAATGGAAAACTGTGGATGGTTATCTGTGGCCATTCAGTTTTTCACATTTTTCTGTATCGTTTTATTTGTTTGATTATTCACTTTTTTTTTTAAGGTTAATTAAAAATGTTTTAAATTACTTTGTCTTCCCACTGACATAAAAAAAGCCTGTTTCAAGCGAGACCTTGCCAAGACAGCTGCATCAGTTCTTTAACCTTTAATGGGTTGCCACGCTACACCTCCAGTGGAGCTGTTGGGATTTTACATGCCTTGCTCAAGGGCACTGTGGCAGTAGTTAATTAGGAATGAGAGGGCGTTTTTAAACTTGAAGTTTTTCCAAGCCACAAGTCTGCTTTTCTATCCTCAAGGCTGCTGCTGCCCTCAAGCAATAGAGATAAAGTGTTGTGTTATAGGGAGAGCAAGGCTTTATTTCTGCCAGGGTGAGGGGTCGGATTCCCACTTGCTTGACCCATGCAAAAGCAAATATATGCTCTCATACAATTGTGCTTGAAGGCACAGCATTTGGGCCCACCAAATGGCATAAAAATGTGTCTTTGTCTCCTCCTGTACCCCAGGCTCTCCTGCAGACCCATGATGTGGTGGCTCACGAGGTTTACAGCGACGAAGCACTGAGGGTGACCCCGCCACCCACCTCACCCTACCTGAACGGAGACTCCCCAGAGAGCACCAACGGAGACATGGACCTGGAGAACGTCACCAGGGTCCGCCTGGTCCAGTTCCAGAAGAACACTGACGAGCCCATGGTAGGGAAACCCGACAAGGAAACAGTCATACACACATTCAGATTTGCACAAACTCAATAAAAAAGATACTCTTGTACACTTTTTCTGCAGTCGCCAGCCACATGCATATGCTGAAAGCTCATTGATTAGTATATGTATGAGTAATTGATAGTAGTAGTATTTAATGTAGTAATATGTGTATATGTAAGGCATTCTGCCACTGTGCATTGCAAAGACCTATTATGACTTTTCTCTCTGACCCTCTGTCTGTCTCTCCCAGGGCATTACTTTGAAAATGAATGACCTCAACCACTGCATCGTGGCCCGGATCATGCATGGTGGAATGATCCATCGGCAAGGTAAACATGCAAACAGCACGTATGCAAGCTTCCGCCAGTCATGTAATCAGAAGACTCATAAATCCTAAAATCTACAAACCTTGTTTGGTTTTGGATGGTGCATATAGGGTGTCAGTGTACGTATTTTCATCCAATAGAAGGTGTGTATCACAGGGGTTACTTGCTTTCTCATGACGCCTAATTGGATGAGTCACAAATTCCTGTGTAGGAAAGATTTGTCTACCTAAGATTTATTTCTTGCAATGCGATTCACCACAAAGTTTATGCCATAGTTCTTATATTCTGCTCTGTCATTGGGCAAACCTCTACTGAATGTAATAATACTCAGAGGTAAATATTCCTTACATAACTTGGAGTCCCCTCGGAGCCCTGTCAAGAACTTGCTGGCCTCCGCTTTGCAAACTACTGATGCTTCTGTGCCTAAGAGCCTCATTTAAAGTCTTTATTATTTCATTATTTCCCCTCTTTAGGGACTCTGCATGTAGGAGATGAAATCCGAGAGATTAATGGCATCAGTGTGGCCAATCAGACAGTAGAACAGCTGCAGAAGATGCTGGTACGTCATCCAATCATCCTTTCTTCTCTCTCTCTCTCTCTCTCTCTCTCTCTCTCTCTCTTTCTCCCTCTCTCTCTTTCCTTTCAGGCCTTTGATTTGGCTCTTTTGCATTTCCTTTCCACCTCTCTGATCCCAACAGTATTTCTGTTATTCCCTTTGCAGTGTAGAATCTACAAGGTTAACAGGGCAAAGCTTTTGCTCCACAGGGTTCTGGTGTAAGAATAGTATTTGCAATTTATAGTACTTCAATGAAACGTACAGAGGGAAATTCCAGACCTGATATTAAACCTAATCAGAAACAGCTTTCATTGATAGAAACGAAATGTGAGTAACATGCAGAAATCTAAAGTAAAAAAAAACAACCTTTTATCCTGTCAGTTACTTCTATTTTCTTCCTGTAATGCTTAGTCACTATTATTGGACTTTTAAACATAATGTCCCTTTTTTCTTGTATCCATAGAGGGAAATGAGGGGTAGCATCACCTTTAAGATTGTACCCAGTTACCGGTCCCAGTCCATGTCTTGTGAGGTAAGGCAATACACACACACACCAAACATACAGTTGCTGGATGTGTGCAAACATGACATGAGAAATATTGTGGTTGTCATCTGTTAATCTTGTGTGTTTTATCTAATCTGTGTGTGTTTTCTGCTGCAGAAAGAGTCACCAGACTTGTCCCGACAGTCGCCTGCAAATGGTCATGCTAGCGTCACCAGCTCCATCCTGGTACGTGTTTCTCCGTGTCTCTCGCACACAATCTGTCAGTCATTCAGCCGCCCACACACATACACTCAGATGCTGCATCATCATCCTAGTTCAGTACTCAAAAATGTTACATTGGAAAAATAATGATTTGGAAGATAATTAATCAAAAATTTTGTAGAACTAAGTCTGCCCTGTTACAATGCTGTTTGTTCCTGTGGAGTCTTTGAAATAAACAAGTAAACTTGGTTGTGTCTTCCCATCCAGGATCTGCCATCAACTATACAGCCCAAAGGCCGCCAGGTGAGATTTTACACCACAGCTCCACTCCTCCAATCAAATAGCTTGCTCCTCCCTTTCCCTCGCACAGACCCTCTAATACAAGCGAGCACTCATCACGACCTGAGTGTGTGAGCGTGAGAGACGCGTGAATGTATGTTTGCATTTCTTTACTCTTTTGTATGTACTCAGAAACACTCTTACGTTCTCTTCCTTCTGCACTACATTAATGCTCTTAATACCAAATATCGTCCAATGTCACCCCTTTCCTCTACAAAGCCCGACCTGCCTTGGGTCTCCTTGTGCATTGCGTCAGGGTTTCTACACCTCCACAGTTGTTTAAAAAAAAAAAAAAAAAAAAAAAAAAAAGTCAGCAGATGTATGGGACATTAATGTCTCGGTGTGGAAAAGTATAGCAAAAAAATCTAGTCATGCCTTGTGTTGATATTTTGTAGCTGAGGTTTCATCATCATTTTGTATATTATTATCAGGCCAGCAAAAGCCAAAATTGACCAGACATTTTCACCTTTTTTTCCCAGGTAGGTAGGTTTTTAGATGAGAGGAGGCTTTTTTCACAGCAGCCACTTTGACATGGAGTAGCAGGTAAACACAGGTGATATTAATTAAGGCTCTTTCCAGTGAACCCCGGCTCTGTCTAACCTAATTGGAATGAACACAACCTTAATTCATGTTATTAGCAACACCTGTGTTTACTGGCTGGTGGGAGAAAAAAAAAAGTATACAAAGTGGAGTTGTCAAATTTAACCACCACGAGTCTCAATCCCACGGCAAACGTTTTGAAATTATCGCTGGTTGGATTAGTGTAATGTGTACCAGTTGTCATATTGCCCTGCGAGATGGAAAGGTGACTGAAAATCTTGCGGTCAAGATAGAGCGAGTTGTGGTGAGTAAGATAATTGTGAGATGGAGAATGTGTAGAAACCCTGAGATGTTTGGGTCATAACTTCCTTCATGTGTCCCCCATCACATCTTGTTTGTTGATCTCACTCTGTGTTTTCTACTGCATGATTCATGTGTTATGCTCTCAACACCTTGATCTCTCTCTCACACAATTTCTATGCAGTAAATAGTCACTAAGTCTTTACGTTATTAACCATCTGGCATCTAATTGTGCGTCCCTCATCACACCTCCTTTGTTGATGCCCCCCAGACGTTTTCTACTGCATGATACATGTGTGTGTGTGTGTGATGCTCTCAACCCCATAGATCTCCAGAACGGCTATCAAGGACAAATTGTCCATCAAGGTAAGATTTCTCCAAGTTAGACCCGTCGTAGAAGTAGATCCCAGCTCCTCCCACCCTCATTGCAAAATTAGGCTCCTCACCATAGTGGTTGTCTCGATCCCATACTAGCAAAGCACAGTCTCCGTATTAGCTTCTTGAATGGATCCAAAAGAAAGGGGGACAAAAAATGTGAATGGATGTTTGCACATCAGCAAAATGGACCACACAGCCAGTCAAATGGTAAAGCGCTTTGTTCAGTCACTTTTGTCTCGCTGTTCATTTTTCCTAGTGTCTGCGTCCTCCTTGCTTGCTTTGGCTCTTAAGGTTATTGATTTTTCTTATTTTTACCTTTTGATAACATGCATCTGTACTGTTATTTCAACTTATCAGATTGCTATTCAGCAGCCTTTTGAACTCTTCTCTCCTCCCAGCTTGGCCAGTCATGTTCTCTCCCACATATTCTCCCCTGTTCACCATCCCCAGCCCCTCCAACACATCAACATCTTAACAAACTTTGTCGGGCCCTTTCTGACTCCCTTCGTTTACAGATCTATGTGCGGGCTCAGTTCGAATACGACCCGGCAAAAGACGACCTCATCCCATGCAAGGAGGCAGGCATTCGCTTCCGTGTGGGTGACATCATTCAGATCATCTCCAAGGACGACCACAACTGGTGGCAGGGCAAGCTGGAGAACACCAAGAACGGCACAGCAGGCCTTATCCCCTCACCCGAGTTACAGGAGTGGTGAGTAGACCAGCTGGGAAAAAACAAAGCTTTGCACTGGTACAAGGTGCAATACTGATGCAAACATATTTGAGGAGTTTAAAGTTTAAGTCATTCAGTTTGTAGTTCTTGGAAGTAAATTTTGATAAACTTATACCCTTAAAATCGTAATACCTTATTGTCTCATAGATTTCTAGAAGGGATTTATGAGGAACTGGAAATACAAGCAAACTGGACAACATACTGTTGGAGCAATAGAAATGTACTCCATCGATATTAACAGGAAAGTAGTGCAGATTTGATGTCCTGTATATGGTTACATGCAAGTGACTTACTCATGGAATGACATGGCTTTATGAATGAAGAGACACAAAGTTTGTTACCCTAAGATGTACATTATGGTTAGTAGACATGTTTATTTGGGCATACAGTGTCAAAATGAATGTGGAATTACAAATGGGGGAATCTGGTAGAAACCTCAAATGACCTCAAATGGTCCAGAGGAGAATCTGTCAAATTCACCACCTTCAGAATTTACTACGAGATAGCTTTTCCTCTTATCAGTGGAGTCAGCAGCCGAGCTAAACTGCACACATCCACTAAATGGGTGCAGATGGGAGCTGTGAATCAGAGTTAAATAAAAGGTTAGACTTGGCAAAGCTCACGAATGAGCTGGATTCAACAAGGTGCATGATGGATGTGGTGTCCCAAGTTTGTATGTGTGTGTGAATAGCTGAAAAGAAAAAGACAAATTAGGCACAGACGCTCATATACATATATACACACACACTGAAACATATACAAACCTTTTGCCTTCCTGTTAGTGTGTGACATACAAACAGTAACAAACCAGGTCATTTAATTGGTGTGTGCATGTTTGCCCTTCAGGCGTGTGGCGTGTATAGCTATGGAGAAGACCAAGCAGGAACAGCAGGCCAGTTGTACCTGGTTTGGCAAGAAGAAGAAGCAGTACAAAGACAAGTACCTGGCCAAGCACAATGCAGGTATACACACACACACACACACACACACACACACACACACACAGCACAGCTTGCTAAAGGTGCAACAGAGACACACACATGCATAAACAGAAGTGCCTGTAAGGGTGTATGTAGAGGGAAATGTGTAGAGATACTGTTGTGTATTTACTTCATTAAGTTCTTTTTTCACTCTTTGGCCAGGCTCGGTTCTATTAAAAATAAATAAATAAACTAAAAAAAAATCCCCTCCATGACAGAAAAGTGTATAGATGTACACAACCAAAAAACACAACCTACATCACGTACAGTACAAGTGTAATACATGGCTTTGCAGATGCATTTACTAGTTATAGGTGCACCTGGACTGTTTACTTGACAGTGGAGTGTTTAGCTTGTGAGTGTGTGTGTGTGTGTGTGTGAGTGTGTGTGTGTGAGTGTGAGGAGTGAGATCAGGTCAGTTAGGCTGTGACCATGCCTGACTCTGCAAGCTGCCAGTAAGCCTGTAAGTGAGCCTAATCTGTCTTTAAGTCCACGTTAGCTACCAGTGCCAACCCACTATGGGAGGTTGTCTTGGCAGCTAACCTAGTAGCTCACTAAGGCAGGAGAGTGCAACCTACAACACAAAAATCTGTAGTTGTATTTTGTGGTACCTTTTTAAACCTTATACTGTTGGCTGAAGGGGATGGGGTTGGAAGGGCACGGCAGGTGGTGCAAATGGATAACCATGCTGTTGCAATGTCATGTCCTTTACAGTGTTGAGTATACTGTATGTGTAAATGCTGCATGTCTGTTCTGTTTTCCCTTACCTTTCTAACTGCTGTGTCAATTTTGCCTCATTGTTCAACAACTAACAGTCCTGCAATTAACAGTTTTTGACGTTAACCAGGTTATGGTCTCTTTTTGTTGAATTTATCCTCTTTTATGGTGTGTTTTTATTAACCCCTCCCCTCCCTCCCTCTGTCCATATTTTCATGCCGTCTCTTACCCAATGACTTGGCTGCATGTAAGTAACTCCGGACAACTGGCGTCCTGCTTCTGTCTCTCCTTCCCTCTCTCTGCTCCTCTCTCTGTCTCATCTTCTTCCTGTTGTCTCCTCGACTTTTGAGTGATGGCCGCATTGATAGCACTGTTATGAGATCTTGTGTCCGCTCCGCCTGGGTTGTTAGCAGTAATGTAATGCAAATAGGCGAGATGCTAGTCAGCTTAGCATTGCTTAGCGTGGTTGTGTTTTTCACCCGACCAAGGTTACTGCAAATAAGCAGTGTTTTATGCTTTCTTAAGGCATTTGACCTTGATCGGTTCTGCTCAGTGCTTATTTGAACTAGCATTTGGTGTACATTATGGCATCATGTGAATAATTCAGTTCTGAAGATTAAATACACATTCAGGATCCCAGGCTTTATTTTAAGCCAGAGGGGGGAAAACATGATGGAACTAATGTTAATCTGACTAGCACTGGCATTGTTAGTGTCCCCTCTGATTGTTCATTAGGCTTGAATTTTGACATTGAGATATGTTTGTTTTCACAAAACTGTGAATCCATTACTTATAACGATATTGGCGAGCATGCACTTTGTTGTTCACTTTACAATTTACCTGCAGACTGTATCCCATGTATAATCGTATTGGAGTACTTCATGTTAGTCACACTTGTAGAACATTAAAGCCACTGCAGTCTCATCCAGCAAGACCTATTCATGTTGTTTACATACCTCATTATATTTTATACAAGCAAGCCTATTGTGTCCTCATTTTTCCCTCACTCAGTGTTTTTGTTTTTTTCCCCCCAAAGATGCCACTCTGACCTCCCCATGATCTACTGTGTTATCCCCACGGGTAATGGTATACTCACTTGTTGTTTCTCCCCTGTTCTCCAGTGTTTGACCAACTAGACCTGGTGACATATGAGGAAGTGGTTAAGCTGCCAGCGTTCAAGAGGAAAACACTGGTTTTGTTAGGTACGTAAAACGAGGCCATACTGTTTTTATTTTTTAGCAAAGGAATGGGCAACCATGCAGTTTTTCAAAGACTATAACCAGAGGTTTATCTACAATACACCCTAGTTGGTATAGTGGTAAAACTAAAAAAAAAAAAAAAAAAAAATCTTAGGATTGTATTCCCCTTAAATACAAGATTAATTTCATGCAAAGGTAAAAGTTTTTCACAAGCCCATCTTATGAAATAGTTTGAGGTGGAAAACTGTATAGAGCAGATGGTGGGGTTTTTGTTAAGCTTAGATTTTCTTAAACAGAGGATAGAATTGCTGTGAGACAAGGAGGTAGGAGAAATGTCAGCGAGTTGTACAAGAACGATGTTTGTGGTTTATCTCATTAGCGATGCATTCTGAAAGCTCTTTTAGAATCAGAATGAGAAATACTTTATTGATCTCTGAGGGGAAATTGATTCAGCTGCAGTAATAAATAGAAAAAGAAATAATATAAAATTATATGCATTAGAAATTTGTGACAGTTTGTGCATTATGTATAAATCCACAGCCTCAGGATTAAAAAGTAAACCTGTATTTTAAAACATTTTGTCAGCATCATCAGGTTGCTCTATTTATCGAACAGGATTTCCGTTTCATGTAGTAGGATTTTTCATGCTAGTAGGTTAAGGGGGGGCAGAGGGGGGTTTCTCAGTAAACACAGCCTCAGACCATCCGATCACTGCGACCACCTACTGCTGCCTGTGGTTGAAACAATAACTTACTCTCAGCTCTCTGTGGCATGTGGTTTGAGACCACAGCAGAAAAAGCAACATGCAGTGTGTTTAATATGTTTATGATGTTTAATATGTTGATGATTTTGACCGTAGTCTTGGCCTACTATAGCACATCTTTGCCTATCCATGATGTAGTGAAGCAAACCCTGTCTCTGTCTGTCTCACCTCCATCCAGGTGCACATGGAGTTGGCAGGAGGCACATCAAGAACACACTGATTACCAAGCACCCTGACCGCTTTGCCTACCCCATCCCTCGTAAGGTTACACACACACGCACACACAGAAGTGTAACAAGGCTGTAGAAGTGGTTTAATGCACCGCCCATTAAAGACTAGTCCTTACAACAAACAAAGGCAAATAGCATACACAGTGGTCGGGTTTCCATCCAAATATATCACAAATTTTAACTGAATTTTCAGAAAATCATCAAAACAAAATGCATATTTATGCACATTTCCATCCACTTCTGTTATGCGAATAATTGGATAGTGTTAATATTTTCTTTAATTAGTTCACGAAATGTTCCAAGTCTCTTCGGTCCAAACATACAGGGTGTTGTTGTCATCTGCCACCGTTTTTTATCTGTACAGTGGAGAGGAAGTCACGTGATTGTCAATGTCACCGTTGATTCGCTAAACCTGTTTCCATAGCACTTATTTGCATTTTCCTTTTATCGATACACCAACTTTTCCACCTCCCCCAATTGTAAAAACTTTTTTTGCGATATTTGGAGATTTTCAATGTTTCCGTTTGTTTTTAATGCACAAATTGAAAATGTGAATAAAAATAGGTGGATGGAATCCCACCCACTTGTTACACCAGTTAAAATCTATTCTTTCCACTGTTTTTTTTTCTAATAACTTCTCCCTGTCCTTTAAACTTTTATCCCCTTTCCTCTATTCTATCGGTCCATCCCTCCTACCCAGATACGACTCGGCCCCCTAAAAAGGACGAGGAAAACGGCAAGAACTACTACTTTGTGACTCATGACCAGATGATGCAGGACATCAGCAACAATGACTACCTGGAGTATGGCAGCCACGAGGACGCCATGTATGGAACCAGACTGGAGACTATCAGGCAGATCCACGCCCAGGGCATGATTTCCATCCTGGATGTTGAGCCACAGGTAAGGGCAGCTTTTGGTGCATGTTTGAATTACATTTTTGGCTGACAGTTTTAAGGTGTGTTCAGACCAAACGCGAAGTGAGTTTTTAACGCAGCGCCATTACATGAATAGATATGAAACTTGTGTCATTCACGTATCGGCATCAGTTGAAATTTGAGCAAAAAATTCATGGCCATATTTGTGACACAAAAACACACTTCGCATTTGGCCTGAACACTCCTTTAACATGTTTAACCATGAGTTAGCATGTGAGAGCTGTATGCCTAGTTCAGGGACATTGTGACCGTGTAGGGCAGTGTTCCCCAACCCAGTCCTCAAGGACCACCTGTCCTGCAGGTTTTTGTTTCAGCTCTGCTCTTTCACACCTGATCCACTTAAGGGCTTCATGCTGATTGGTCGAAGCAGATTTACCTGAACACGGCGTGCAGGAAGATGTGAAGGCCTTAATTGGGTCAGGTGTGCAAGAGCAGAGCTGAAACCAAAACCTGCAGGACAGGCGGTCCTTGAGGACTGCGTTGGGGAACACTGGTGTAGGATACTCACTAGGTCTTTTTATGACTAGTAGGGTAAATTATTATCATTTATTAACCATGTATAAGAGTAATTGCAATTACTATTAACATCGAGGTAATTCTTTTAAAGTTATCGGGTAACACTTTACAGTAAGAGTACAACAATTAACAGTTAATGCCATAATAAACATTAAGTAACAGGTAACTAACCATTAACTAATGTGTCTAAGAATCATGTACTAATGCTGTTCATGCTAAGGTATTAATTTATGTTATTTAAGGGTTATTGTAGATATTAACAGTAAATGCCATAATAATCATTAACTAACAGTTAATTAACCATTACGGCATTAACTAACGTTAATTGTTGTACTCTTATTGTTACCAGTTAGTGTAACAACCAAGTAAAACTAGATAGTTAGTTGATCAGACAAGAGAGTAGTTAAATATAGTAACACTGTCATAAGAACACTTATGCACTAATTAATTAAGAGGCAGGAAGATGTTTCCTGATTAGGGATTTATATTTTCATGTATAAAATTCTGATGTGAATTGAATGGGCAGGAGCCAGACATCCCTCCTCCACCGTACTAAGCCTCTCTCTCAGACAGCTTCTGGCAGATGTAGCGCACTGGGCAGTCAACCTGCTTCACCTGCCAGGACAAAACAGAGCGATGTTAGGTGTGTCGGAAAGTGGTCAGGCTAGGGATAAACTGCTGGTAATAACCTGCCAACCCCAATAACCAGGGGTGTCCAATCATGTGCCATGGAGAGACAAGAGGCTGCAGGTTTTCATTCCAACCAAGACCTCCACCAGGTGATTTCACTGATTAGTTCCTCCTTTCTGATACAAGGTGAGGTGATCAGTGAAGTCACCTGGTGGAGGTCTTGGTCGGAATGAAAACCTGCAGCCTCTTGGCCCGCCATGGCACATGATTGAACACCCCTGGTCTACACAGAACCAGGCAGTCCCATCCTTCTTGCTAAGGAGAAGAATGGGGCTACACCAGGCACTGTTAGTATCTTCTATTACCCCCATCTCCAGCATAACCTTCAGTTCTTTCTAAATCAATTTTCTTGTGTGTTCAGGTAACCAATTAGGGCATGACTGAATTGTAACACCTGGGGAGGTCTCAACATGGTGTTGAATGAGGTTTGTGCATTCTGGCAGAGGGGAGAGCAGGTCAACCAAACACTGCTGCAACATGACAACATCTGGGGTATAGGATGGTCTGTCTCCATGCTTTGAGGAGTTTGAGGTGGTAACTCTTTGTTGCCCCTCCCCTGCCAGAACACAGAACCTCAGTCAACATCCCCCACTCGCTGTGTGACCATAAAGAGCCCTGGGCACTTAGCTGGATGAAGGAAGCAATACAAGTACTCTCTTGGTGCAAATTTTCTTAGTCTAGTCCCCCTGTTGTACATGCGCTGTTGATGCTCCAAGGCCTTGAACAAATTCTCCTATGACAATTGCCTGAGTGTGTGCAGTTTTGCAGGGCGCACTGGATTACACTTTCAGTAGGGCTAACCAAGAACTGTGGAGGCCTGGGGGCACCTACCGCACTGCACACAACAGAGGGCCTAGTCCAGGGGTAGGCAACCATGCCCCATAGTGAGCCGAGAGGCTGCACGTTTTCTTCCAAACCAAAAACTCCACCAGGTGATTTCACTGATTGGTCCCTCCTCTACTTGAAGGTGAGGTGATCAGTGAAATCACCTGGTGGAGTTTTTGGTTGGAATGAAAACCTGCAGCCTCTCAGCTCATAATGGCACATGGTTGCCTAACCCTGGTCTAGCCACCTATCCCAACTGCAGCGGTCGTGTATGAACTTAGGGATCATGGACTTAAAGGTTTTATTCAGATTCTCAAAAAGGCTATCAGTCTGTGGGTAAAGCACACTAGTCTGAATTGATTAAGGATTAATATGTGTATCTGTTATCTGTGAAGATCCCCAAACACATACTTGACACACCCTAACCCAGGGGTGTCAAACTCGTGCCATGGAGGGCCAAGAGGCTGCAGGTTTTCATTCCAACCAACAACTCCACCAGGTGATTTCACTGATCACCCTACCTCCAAACAGAGAAGCGGGACTAATCAGTGAAATCACCTGGTGGAGTTGTTGGTTGGAATGAAAACCTGCAGCCTCTTGGCCCTCCATGGCACGAGTTTGACACCTGTGCCCTAACCCTACCCAAAATGCCTCTACCAAAGCCACGGGGTGAACCAGGTTCTGGTGGATTACAGCCCAAATCCACCATTGCCTGATGTACACCCATTTGGGTCCTTACCAGAACACTGTATGTCCCTCCTGAACCACGGGAAGGTGTTTGTCCAGGTTGCTGGCCCACCTGCCTGCATCTCCACCACTCCTGCCCTGCCGCTTGAAGAGCCCACTGTGGGTTGGGGACATCACCCACACCGGCTGGAACCTGGAGTGGGGAGGAAACAGAGAGAGGGTTAGAGTAGGGAAAGGGAGAGAGGTGAGCTGGTACATTGGCATGGGGTGAAGGACTTCCTACAGGCCGCTGGGATTGGTCAGGTGGACGTCTGGCCTTTAGGATGGACCGTGAGGCTAACAAGATGGTGCTGCTTAGGATCTGCGCATGTGCCAACAACTTCCACCCAGAAGGGACAGAAGTAGTCTGATGATGTCACAATATTGAGTTGTGGGGTTAGGCTATATCACACATACAGACATGCTATTCAGCACTGCCAATAAATGCATAAACCCACAGTGACATGATCAAGTAATACATTTACCAGCAATTCAGCATCAATGAGCAGTTGGCTAGAACTATAAGCAACACTACTTGGTGCTTGTTTTGTGGACTTAACCACAATACAAACTTCATCCACAGTCTAATTCAAAACTAGTGCAGTGCCCGTTTTGTGTACAAATGTATACGTGTGTTTTGGGTGCAAAAGCTCACATGAGAATAAAGATAAATGGCATCAAAGTAGCATTTAAAAAGTATGGTTAAGGCCCAGAATTGACATAACTCATTAGTCCAACGTGAGGTAATACTGTTCCCCACAGCAAGCTAATTACCACTATTTGGGTATAGGCTACACTTTGTCAGGGTGAAACATTTCTGTCAGAGTGGGGCTGCACAATTAGTCATTAAAAAAAAAAAAAAAATCAGTCTTTATTCATACATCTTTGCAATCTCATTTCTAAATGATGCCGATTTGTCCACTCCTATTTCCCTATGCATTCACGTAGTGCTGGGCGGTATACCGGTTCATACCTAATACTGGTGTTATTTATTTATTTTTTTTATTAAATGAATTTTTCAGATACCCCAATACCCGTGTGTGTGTGTGTGTGTGTAGCGCGCGGAACGTAGCACTGCAGGACATCGTTGGAGGGGGAACTGTTTTTGCAGTTGCACTCACTAAGCAGTGGGGACTCAGACAATGAAGCTGAAGAACTTTTATTAAAAAGAGGAGCTGTGTCGGCTGTTTGGAAGTTCTTCGGCTTCAAAAAATCCATCTGGCAAAAGCAAAGAAACTTTCCAGGCTACAGCAGCACACTGACATAGACTGTGTAAGAAAGTGAAGAGTTGCCACTCTGCTCTTTTTTCAGTGGCTAACAGCAGCACACTGGCTTAGCTTGACTATTCAGAGAAGAGGTATCACTTCGGCTTATTTTTCAATCTATGTTATCACATGCATACTACTGCTCATTCATTGGTAGCTGAATTGTTAGGTCTATTTGATAATTCACAGTTTTAAAATAATAATGATAATTTAACATATTGTTAAATCAGTCAAATTAGTCTGCATATTAATGCAAGTGGCCTTAAATTTGCATAATAAAAAGGTTCTGTATTTTTACTGCAACTGTCCTGCATTCTGATTCCTTCACTTCATTAGAATCATGAGTGCCACCTCTTTGCATCATTTTGTGTTGCCATGTAAACCTGTATTAATACTAGGGTGGATAACTTGGACATTAATGTCCAGTTGTCTGGACATTAATGTCCAGTATTCATTCCTCATGACAGTAAAATATGTCATTCTAAGTTAATTTACTGCAGTAATTCTTCTCTAAATAATTAGAAAATGTGGTTAACACCCAGTCGTGCATGAAAAAAAAATACCGTCATATACTGTGAAACCGTTATAATTTTGAAAAATACTGTGATATACATTTTTGGTCATAACCGCCCAGCACTACATTCACGTCACGCTGCGTTCACGTGTTTACTTCTTTGATTTGGAACAATCCCAGTTATTCTATCAATCACACATACACAATGTAAAGCAAACACGCTACTGAGTCAATATTCAGTCAAACAACTCTAGCCATAATTTGCCAAGCAATGCTTTGGCATCACCACAGCACTACAAAGTAACACTAAGACCACCATGAAATCCAATCTGTGTTTGCAAAGTTTAACAGCCTTTTGTGATTTGGAGCATTGACTGGGTTTCAGTTTGGGAAACTTGGTAATATCATGTAATTTAGACAAATTTATGAAGTTGCTTTGGTTCAAAATAAATTATCACTGAGCTGTGTGATGAACAGTGCAATTACTGACTGTTTTATTGCAGAAGGCCTATAAATTGAAATAGTACCTGATGATAGTCTGTGGACAGTGTCTTGCAAGTATTACAAAATGGATGCACTATAGACTGTCAGGGTGCTGCACTGCCTTCGCATGTGAGTTCTGCCTTTTCTGGTCCATCAATGTAACATTAAGAGTAACAATATAAAACTGATTTTTGCAGGTTTTTAACCATAAGTACTCACTACATCACCTCAAAATGTCTCAGCAACACATCTGTCAAGTTCAAAGTTGTTAGGACACAGGGATAATTGAGCTACAGACACACACACAAATTTCTCCAAGTTATAGATAAGAGGTCATCACTGCTTTTTGTTCAACAGCTTCAATATCAAAAACTGGTCAGCAGCTGCAGCTTATGAAAATTTACAAGGGCACAAAGTATGGACACAAGACATACACTCATTTGATCAAAATGGATCTGATGACCGACTCCCACATTAAGCTGACCTTTCTGCCTCTTATACTGCTTGGCTATGCCACTTAATCTGTACTGAACTGTATGGTGTCCAGTGCTAATACAGAAATCACCACTGGTTTGCTACGCAAATGGTGATATCTGGGAGCATTAGCTCAGCTATAATAGACTAGAATTTTGTAGGCTGACAAGTGGTTCAAACACAGGAAATCAGGGAATGAGTCTGTTTACAAAACAATTTCCACACATTGAAAACTAGACTGGACGATCAAAACTCAAAGTTAGTATAGTTATTTTGGTTACAGGACAAATTGGATACTTTTTCTTCACTGAGGTCGCTGTGTGGTGTCTATCTCCTCCTCTATGCTGCGATGGCCTGCTGTTTCTCTGCCTGAGATAGTTGTACAATAATGAGATGATTCACTCAGCTTAAACTCACACAGCAAATTTTGAATGGAAAACTCATTTAATCATGCATGCATTCTCCACTAATATGTAGAATACTCACTTAAATAGGTCTTCTATGAAAAGTAGGAGTTTTGCTTGGTTTTTATGGTCATTTTGTTTAAAATTACATGTGTGGACAAGGTGCTTATTAATAACCAATAATAATTCCCCCTACTTTTCATAAAAGACATACAGGAGGGTGCCAGAATCAAATCTGACCTTTTAGCCACAGGATTGCCTCTCAATCCACCTGGCCACCCTGCTGCAAAGAGGCTTTTCCCTCCATAATATGAACTCTTTTTCTAAGTATTTTTATGCAAAAGATGCAGTGTGTTGAATTACAAAGGCTGACTGAAACAGCAAATTTCAATATGATTTCCTGTGTGAGAAATACCAGAGGAGATACATTTACAGCTGGTGCCAATACACAGTGATGCAGCTTTCCATTTTTCTCATGGACATGTTTTCTGCAGTAGCGAGTCTGTTTGCTTCACCACGATGAATGGGGATACACCTAATTCACATTTTGTTTGGCAACATTTCAAAAGTTTGCTTTAAGTTTGCAGTCTGATGGAATCACAGCTAGAAATACAGAGCCAAAAGAATCGTGTTTGTCTTTCTCATCAGGCACTAAAGATCCTCAGGACAGCTGAGTTTGCTCCCTATGTCGTCTTCATTGCAGCGCCCACCATAACACCAGGGATGAATGAGGTACAGGCACATACACACACACTTTCTCCTCTCTTACTGGTGCTCTCAGTAACAAGTTAATCATCCCTCAGTTTTTTTTTGTTTGTTTTTATTCATACTAACTCACTAACCAACCACTGTCCACAGTTTACTCACTGCTTCTGCCATATCTTTTCTTTCACCTATTTTGAATGTATCTCTCACTGCTCGTGTCTTGTGTGCTTTAAGCATGTTTGTATTTTCTTTGGCATGCCTTTGTTCACTTGCACTCAGATTCCAAAATGGTGCAGGAAACTGCCTGTAAGTATTATATAAGTTGTGCCAGTTCATCTTGTTTTTAGCTATTGTAGACAGGGATGTGTGGGCTTTGTGCATTTGTTGATTCCTTGCACTGTCCATCCATATTTCTCTCATTTTCCTTTAATTCCTCTAATCCCCCTAATAATCCTCTTAATTTTCTACACTTGCATTTTTGATACTTCTTCACTGGCTGATGTTTCCTCTGGCCCACTCCTACCTCTTTATTTCCTCTCTCCTCTTTCTCCTAAACATGCTAAATATATGTGAAGGGAAGCATGTAAATGTAGAACAAAGCTGGACCTAGAGTAGAACCCTGAGGCACGCCATAGTTAATCAGATAGGTTCTAGTCATGCTAAAAGCTAGTCATTACATCCCATCTGTTCATTTTTTCCTCCAGGATGACTCCCTCCAGAGGCTCCAGAAAGAGTCGGAGACGCTGCAGAAGACCTACGCTCACTACTTCGACCAGACCATCATCAACAATGAGATCGACGACACCATCCGCTTGCTGGAGGAGGCCGTGGACCTGGTGTGCACCACTGCGCAATGGGTCCCTGTCTCCTGGGTCTACTAACACACACTTGGCACCACTTGAGTTCACCCTGATCCACCCATTTCTGATCCAACACATGGATGCTAAACTTCATTTGAACCCCATGCAACCCGGTCGCCTCCCCTCAAATTGAGTCTCTCCTCTCAGAATCACGGATTTCTGTCAAAAACTATTGTGGAAAACGAGGGTAATGAAGAATTGAAATGACTGAGGCTTCATTAGAGACTTCGTCCTCCCCCTGCTTCCTGTTCTTAATAGCCTCCAAGGCATACTGTTGTGTATATATATATATATACATATATACATATACTGTATATATAAATGATAGAAAACTAAATAAATATGGTCCTGTCCTTACATAGCAAAGGGTGGGGAGTGGAGGGGAAGTGTGGTAGATATTTTGTACTTCCTTTTTTTTGTAATTGATGGATGGGTGGCAATATTGGAAAGGCAATAGTGAGCATGAACATACAGAAGTCTTTAGTGGGTGCCTGTGCGTGTTGACCTTTTAAGGCATTACTTGTGGTACTCTGTGTCCCCCCCTCTCCCCAGTCCTTTAGTCTCCTCGGCCATTGTGACAAATAAGCCGAACTTTCAAGCACACGGGAAGCTGCCACAGTGGCAGCAGGTCGCCCTTCCCCTACACTCCACCTGCAATTTTCAGTGAAGCGAAAAGCACAGGAAACTTGACAATGACTTTTTCCTCAAATCTTCCCCCACATCCTTATTTATTTCATTAGTCCTTGCACCTGTCAATCAAACTGTTGAAGGAGCACACTACTACCCCCTCCCCTGTCTTCCCTGTGTTGTTGTAGCCTGCACCCCGCTTCCCTCCCCATCCTCTCCTGGTCTTTGTTTACATCTCAGTTTGCACAAAATGGACAATTGAAAAAGACATGTACTGCATCTTGACATCTCGACATCTCTCTCTCTCTCTGCCTCACCCTCTCTACTTCTCTCCTCCATGTATGAGATGTGTATACTAATCAGCAATCAGCGGACCTGGAACTTTGTTCTCGGTGCGCGGCCAGTCGTGACAAAGTGCAGACAAGCTACCACGAAACACGGCTCTTAAACATGGGAGAAAAAACTACACAGAAACTGACAGGAATAAAACAGACTGCCTTATCAAGCCTTGGGGAAGAAGACAGTAACACCTATGCACAGCCCTGGCTTCTCTCAGGCAGACGGAGATCAAAAGGCCCTCTCCCCCTCCAAACTTGAATAGTGAGTTGTGTTTGTAAAAATAAAAGTTTAAAAACAAAACAAAAAAACAAAAAAAAAAAACAAGTCTTCATTTGAATGGTTGTGTGGAAGGGGGCAGAATCCAATCCTAGAGCCACCATTTCAGAACTGTTAACTGTTGTCTTTAAAAAAAATATTAAAAAAGAAGAGTATTATTGTTTTGAGGGAGAGAAAATTACTGCAGACTTTGTGTGTAAATGTTCCAATGGTGCGTACGTCATATGAGTGAATTACGAAGAGCCAGTGTATATTAACCCTTAAAAAGAAGCTCAGTATGTGACATTCTTCATGCTTTACGAGAAGTGGCAGAGCGCTGCCCCACATACAGTAACTCCTAAATAGGGCACATCTGTTGAAGGGTTTTTGGACAATTGTGACCAAGTTAAGTCTTTTTTTTTTCCCCCTTTTTTTTGTTTTTAAATACTGTGTGACGTGGGTGCTGTGTCCTGCTGCTTCAAGTAAAGTGTTTTCATTTCAAGTCCTGTGTAAATTACCTCTGCAAATGACAAAAGCAGCTCTTCTGTATGAAATGTTGTTCTTTTTTTTTTATTTTTAAAAAATATATTTCCTTTTAAGTGTTGAAAGTAAACTGCCTTGACTCTGTCTTCCTCTTGATTTATGACGTGTGAACACACGTTGGGGAGGGGGGGATGACATTATTTGTGTAATTATTTCTGTAAATAATTACCAAAATAAGTGACGTTTTGTAGCACAAGGGAAGTGCAAAAAATTCAAATGGTGGCTTAAATGTTGTATACTATAACAGTCCTACAGGGTTTTCATTCAGTCTGCGACAGTCTAAAACTGCTATTTAAAAAACTGTTTCCCAAACAAACCAGAATCTGATTGGATTTTGTTCTGCAGCCTGTAACCGGCCAACATCTTCCTATTGAATTTCTTAATGATCCCTATTTAACGAGGAATGCTCCCGCAGATAATACAATGGACCTCTACTCTATATTCAATGTCATGCTCATGGACACACAAGAAAAGCACAAAGAAGGTCTATACAAAATCATATTCATCTCATAAATATTACAACATTTCATTGTTTATCGCAGTCCTTACTCTACTTTCTACACCATCCCATTCTTTGTAAACCGTGTCATTGATAAACTCATGCAGAAATAAAGCTCCGTTGAAACACAAACAGCTGCCAGGCCCTGATATGTAGCACAGGAACACTCAATAAACAGGGTTTTTTTTCCTTCCATGTATTGATTTCAAGCTCGGTTTTCAAGGAAACTCAAGTGCAAGGTCATTAAAAACGGACTAAAACACTCTGTGGAATCTGTATGGGCTGTGCTGCTTGGATTCAAGGCCTGTGCTTGCACGGTGCCCTCGGGATAGATAAATGTGCATTTGTGTATGCACAACTGAATTAAAGGTGGCAGAGCGTAGGCCGTAGACCCACTTACTACTGTATCATGGATGGGAACTTGGAGCCCTGCTAGTAATTTCCACATTAATTATTAGGATCATCCAGTGTAATCATCCGAAATAATAATTATCATTCAGTTGATTGGCCAAAAGCTTGTTAAACTAGATAATCATCAACTTAAATTAATTAAAACTGTGTCCAGACTGTTTGACATTATTTTTGTCATGCAGTTTCTTGTGCTGGTCTTGACATGTTTAGAAAATTAACTTGATAACTCACAGGTTTTGTAAACTTTGGATAATTCACAAAATAATGACAAATAGCAGATCATATCAGGTCTTGATAAATATACAGGGTATCTGGAAGGTCTTCAAAAAATCTTAATGTCTTAAATTTACAAGTGTTAGGCGGCAAAGGTCACTGACCAGCCTTAAATTAAATTTTTGAGGTCTTAATTTTAATTTCAACATACTGCCTTAAACATTCCGGCTTTGAAAATGTAAAATCTCATATTTATTATCGCAGCAAATAGATGTCTAATCAAAAGGAAACTTAATAACAACTTGATTCCTACCTAAAATGTACTGTACCAAATACATGGTGCTAACCTGCAAAGCTTATTTGAAAAAGAAAAAGATCAATTGTCCAGAGTAAGTTGTTCTTTGAGTGGTCTTCAAAAGCATTACATTTAACTCTCAGATATGGGCAGACACCCTGATAAATGTCTACACCTTTTGTATACAGTATCATGTATAAAATGATACATAATGCATCTGTTGTGAGGAATAATCTTGAGCTGAAATATGATAGAGTAGCTGATTTTAGCAAACAACAAATTAGAAATTTAAGGTCTTGGAAAAGCCAAAATTTTGTAGAAAATGTATAGGAATGCTGGTGAATATACCATAACTGTCAAAGTATAAAATGTTTTTTTTTCTTTTAAATTACATCTCCTGTTTCTACTGTTATTTCTACTTTCTGACTATAATTTCAAAGCCTCATTTGAAGCAAATGCTTAAGCAGTCAGACTCCTTACATTATGCATTTCATGTAATCCAGTCTTTTCTTGAAGGTGTTTTCTATCACTGAATACCTGTTGGGTTTTTTTTTTCTGTTGGAGAAGGACAAACGGCTGGAAAACACAATCTGAGTTTTGATTAAAACCAACATCCTTGTTGCCCTAAGAGCACAACACAGCAAGTAACACACTGTGTGCTTGAGTTCACACAGAGTTCAGCCCAATTAAATAAAGGAGCAGACCGAGGTCCTCTCATGAAGGACAACAAACTGTCTCCATTGCTCACATCGAACACCATCTGAAGCCACAACGTATCACGAGTCTCAAATGTAAATGGAGCTGCACACAAACAAAATCTGTATCTGAGTTGCTAAATAAGCGCTGGCAGCACCGATTGAGATTGTAAAGCAGGTTCTACGGGAGCAATCTAAGATGTCTATATGTTGCTTTGGAGGCAGAAATTTCAGCGGTATGTACAACTGGACTAGATACTGTACATGGACCTGGAAACTTTGGTACAAACTGTACCAAAATGAAATGCTAAATCTTTTTTTCAAGCTGAGGGACGATTAGTATTGTGAGTATTTCCCTTCACACTGCAATCTTAAAAGAGAGCAGCATGGAGAGGAGTTATGTTTCTCATCTGTGCTGCTGTTTTAAAGCAGTTTCAATGCTTTATTTATGACAGTCCCAAGGTTCTTCAGAGTGAGGAGAAAAAATATAAAAACATAGGAGAGTTGAGAGGAAGGCTGCTGAATGAGTTCTGGACACTCGGTTCATCAGGTTTTCACTACAAGTTTTCAACGAGGTTTTCACTCTCCTCTGCCTGTCCTTCCAGCTGTCTGAATAAGAGCACCACTCTTTGTTTCTGAGTGAGGAGACATAAGCACCGCCGTGAGGGACGGAAATCCATCAGCAATGCACTCACCAATTACCACGCTGATCCACAAATTTAGATGCTGTGACATTAGACACCAAAAACTGACAGGGTCCATCCTCTGAGGAGCTCATTTCATGGCAATCGGTCCAGTAAGGATTTATTTGAATCAGTCATTTCTTATACAGGTAAAGAGTGACGTAGGGCTGTGTTATATGATATATATTGTGTGACAATAAAAATTTTTCACTGTGTCACATATCAACTTGTGCCTGTAATTTATTACAGCATTTTATCTGTCACTCTGCACAGCACATTTGAAAGTATACATAATTACACATCGTAAGTGAAATCCTGTGTCTACTTGTTGGCTGCAGCTACGTTGTAATGGTCTACACCGGTGTGAGAGTTTCACATTTCACTGAGCACTAAAACTCTGGACAGCAGTGGCAGGAGTTTTTTTTAACTGTGCTCCTGAAGCTCAGAGGGAAAACAGGAGAACATGTGGGTACAGTCACTGAAACAAAAAAAAACATTGCTTTGATTTATTTCTCCCTGTGGATTTAGTGACACCCTGCAGTCTGTAGAATTCGGGGACAAGCTGCCAACATCACAACAGATACGCAAACCTCTTCAGTTCCACCCGGTTGACCAGACATGAAAACCGGCATCACGTCATCATCAACCGGCATAAAACAGAGAGAAGCACAAAGGCATCTAGCGGTCCTAAGCGATCTTGCACTGCCCTACATGTGGTTACAGTCCTGGAGAGGTGCACACACACCTGCCGTGCAGCTATAGCAGCACATTGACACAGAAGTAAATGGCCCAGGTTACTGACTGAGAGAATGTCACTCCATATGGCGTATTGGCTGGGAAACTGTGCTCGCATCAAGAAGCATACACAGATCGCCGACAGACATTACACCTCTATTTTACAGGCAGATTTTATATTTTGTTAACTGCTTACTTGAAAATTTACACAAAAGTTCCAAATAAAAGTGAGAAACATAATCAAATGTGATAAAGTGCCTTTTATTTGTCAAGTGTCTGTTTATTTCAGATTTGTTCTATGTACTCAGTGGTTATCAAAGTTTTTAAATCACATTGCATTTGTGTATTTCAGCAGAGGATAACTGATGCCATTGCCACCATTGATGAGGCTATGCTACAGCGAACATGGCAAGAAATCAAGTACCGTCTTGATGTGCTTCGTGCAACTAATGGTGTCCATATAGAGGTGTATTAAATGACGCAAAAAAAATCAATATCTACTCCTCATTTTGTAATTATTTCCACAGATTTGTCTATTCATTTGCTTTCGTAATAAATCTGTTAAATTGTAAAGAGACTTTACGGACACCCTGTATTAGTGCTGGGCGGTATACCGGTTCATACCGAATACCGGTGTTATTTTTTTTTATGATATGAATTTTTCAGATACCCCAATACCGGTGTGTGTGTGTGTGTGTGTGTGTGTGTGTGTGTGTGTGTGTGTGTGTGTGTGTGTTGCGCACATAACGTTGGGAACAGCACTCGGAATGTAGCGCTGCAGGACATCATTGGAGGGGGAACTGTTTTTGCAGTTGCACTCACTAAGCAGTGGGGACTCAGAAAATGAAGCTTAAGAACTTTTACCAAAAAGAGGAGCTGTGTCGGCTGTTTGGAAGTTCTTCGGCTTCAAAAAATCCATCTGGCAAAGGCAAAGAAACTTTCCAGGCTACAGCAGCACACTGACATAGATTGTGTAACAAAGTGAAGAGTTGCCACTCCGCTCTTTTTTCAGTGGCTAACAGCAGCACACTGGCTTAGCTTGTCTATTCAGAGAAGAGGTATCACTTCGGCTTATTTTTCAATCTATGTTATCACAGGCATACGACTGCTCATTCATTGGTAGCTTAATTGTTTGGTCTATTTGATAAGTAATTCACATTTTTAAATAATAATAATTTAACATATTGTTAAATCAGTCAAATCAGTCTGCATATTAATGCAAGTGGCCTTAAATTTGCATAATAAAAAGGTTCTGTATTTTGACTGCAACTGTCCTGCATTCTGATTCCTTCACTTCACTCGAATCATGAGTGCCACCACTTTGCATCATTTTGTGTTGCCATGTAAACCTGTATTAATACTAGGGTGGACAACTTGGACATTAATGTCCAGTATTCATTCCTCATGACAGTAAAATAGGTCATTCTAAGTTAATTTACTGCAGTAATTCTTCTCTAAATCATTAGAAAACGTGGTTAACACCCAGTCGTGTATGAAAAAAGAAAATACCGTCAAATACTGTGAAACCAATATAATTTTGAAAAATACCGTAATATACATTTTTGGTCATACCGCCCAGAACAACCCTGTATATGAATACATGTGGGTAAGAGCCTGAACTCTTATTTTAAAGGATTGACAACATAACTACAGATGCCTTAACATTATTTTAGGCCCTGGGGCTGCAAGCATTTCAGACCATAGTCACACACACTGGGTACAAACTACAGGGGAGCCAATAAGACATGAGCTCCCCTGAAAACATGATTTGATAAACCTTGGAGAGGTCTCTAAAATATGACCTGACAATATACAAGTTTTTACCTCAATAGAGAACTCAGAGGTAGTCACCTTTCTCAAATTTCATGCCCTGGCAAGATTAAAAATTGTTTTGTACTCATAGTAATAACCACCGTTCTGTATGGTAGTTTTGCTGCAATACCGACCGAATCCACTGTGGCGCTATACCATAATCAGCACAATATACCAAAGAACAGAAGCTCTTGGTTTGTCTCTACTCACCTGCCTAAAGTGAATTAGAGAGACCACGTGACTGTGATAACTTATTTTGCACCAAAGCAGCTTCATAAATGTTTTCTCCTAAATTACATGATATGATCAAGTTTCCCAAACTTAGACCCAGTCAATACTCCAAATCACAAAAAAGCTGTTAAACTTTACAAACAGAGATTTTTTTTTTAATAGAAAGTTGCAGAGAAGGAAGGCGGCAGATCAAACATGATGCCACAACCTCTTGCAATAAGCGAAGCGTCAGCCCCTACTACTGATTCACATGTCATGTTACAATATGAGGCAGTGAGCTGCACAGGAGGATGATACATTAATATAAACATTATGGGTATTATATTCATTTACAGGCCTTTGCAATAAAAAAAATGCATTGTCACAATTTCCATTTCGCAAATGATCAAACTGCTTAGACCTACATAAGTCTAAATTCAAGCCAAATTTCCCTAGATGCAACTGAGTTACTATAGTAATATTGCAGAAACATTACAGGCGGTATAGTTTGCACATTGCACATGGGCGCGCGCGCACACACACACACACACACACACACACACACACACACACACACACACACACACACACACTCTACAGGCTGTAACTGAAAAGGACAATATCGAAAGATTGCAGACACCAAATATTTAACATTTGAACTACAGTTAAAAATAGACCAAAGTAATTTAAAAACCTCATAATCCCAGTAAACACTCATTCCACAGCACCACTTTGACAACACAAGCAAAAAACCAAATACTCCAGTCCATCAACAACAGGTCAGCCCTGTCACCCTGAAACCTGCAGGATCAAACCCAAAAATGACCTCAAGAAATACCCAAATAATTTCCATGATCGGTCTCAAAGAGCCTGCCCACCTGCTCTCTGCTAAAAATTAACATCTGTGACCTCTCTTAGAAAGACTATTTGTCCTTTAGTCTGCAGCTGAAATTATAAGGTTCCATCTGGCAAAATTAAAATTATTTTTTTAACAGCTAATTAACATTATGTGTGGTGTTTGAAGCATTTTTGGACTATTTATTTAGAGCGAAATATCATGCATATGAATTGTGCTCAGGATGCAGATGGAGTCTTATAATGTCAAGGTGTGTAAAGAAATCATTTTCCTCTCGGTGAGTGTGCGCTGGTTCAGGAGCGGCTGTGAGGTGCGGAGCTCACCTGTCAGCGCGGCTCCTCATGACGAAGAAAACCTCCTCTGGTGTTGGCTGCGTGGCTCTGACACCTGCCTGCTTCTTTATTTCGGCCTGCCTGCACACTGCCGTCGGTCTTCCCGGTGCACAGCCTCCGAGGTGCAGGAGTCCCCAAGCCGGATGAGAGTCAGGTGTGCCGGGCGTGGTTGGCTCCTCCTCCCGCCGCTGGGCCCGGAGCCGCCGGGCTGCCGGGGCTAACGTCGCTAAACTGGCGGCGACGGTGTTAGCATCGCTCGTTGTGGCCGGTAGCCGCTGGTTCTGGCTGGTATCCTCGTTCTTAAAATGTCGGCTGAGCTTCAGGATATTTTTCAGCATCCCCGGGTCACATTCTCCCTCCTGTTTATCAAAATTTCGCTTTTAAACTCAGTTTGCACTTTAGCGTACCAAACATTTCCCTCTCCAAACATCGCTGACAATGTGGACCAGTAAGCCCCGCCCCTTCCGCAAGTAAAAAAACAATCAAAAACCACAGGAAGTCAAGATTGACGTGTTTTTGAGCAAATCCACATTTTTTTTTTTTTTTTTTTTACAACTAAACAAACCTACGGAACCCCTAAAGGGACATGGGGAAATTTTTTTTTTTAGATATGTTTCTCGTGCGCACGAGAAACTTTCTCGTGCGCACGAGAAAACACATGGAGAATTTTTTTTTTTTTTAGACATGTTTCTCGTGCGCACGAGAAAACACATGGGGAATTTTTTTTTTTTAGACATGTTTCTCGTGCGCACGAGAAAGTTTCTCGTGCGCACGAGAAAACACATGGAGAATTTTTTTTTTTTTTTAGACATGTTTCTCGTGCGCACGAGAAAGTTTCTCGTGCGCACGAGAAAACACATGGGGATTTTTTTTTTTTTTAGACATGTTTCTCGTGCGCACGAGAAACTTTCTCGTGCGCACGAGAAAGCATTGGATGCGCGCGCATGCCTATATGACACGTCCTTCCGCTCCACGGCGTCAGCCACCACATAAACCTCCGATTTGCGGCTACCGCAACAGCAGCAGCTGCCTTTTTCACCCGCTCCCTCCTTGATCTCCCTAAAATTACTGTGACAGACGTTAACCGAATCATTCAGGCTAATTCCGCCACAGCCAGCAAGAGAAAGGACAAAGGATTTACACTCTACGTGTCAAATTACTTCCAGAACTATGAAGGTAAGTTAAGTGTTTTACGTTAGCCTCAGACTAGACTAGCGTACATGTTAGCGAGTGGCTAACAACGTTAACCTTCAGCGGCATCAGCTGCACCAATGATGTTACTGTTGTATTTTGTCCGGTGTCTTTTTGATAGAACGTATTTAACCCATATGTACATGTTGATCACAGTTTCAAACAAGGCGTGTGTGGCCGGCCCCGCCCTGTGGAACCACGTAGCAGCTCTCTTGTACCAGACTGCCCACTACTCCCAGAAGAAGCTCACCTCTGTCCCACCAGTGCACAGCTGCACAGAGTCAGAACAGAGGTGGCACAAGCCAAGACCCATGGTAACTTGTTAAACTTGACTAGACAGTCGTATTTGTGTGTACGTGTGTATAGTGTGTTTACATAATACTAAATAATTATCTTATCTCACTGCAAGGTATTACCCCAGATCCGGTTAAGGCATAAAGTTTGTATTGTTACTTACTGTATCACCTAAATGCTGTCAAACTTGAATCACAATGTCTCTTTGGTTTTATGAGGATTTAAAAGCAGACACATTTCCCAGTCTGATTGCAACTAGCTGTAATGACCTACAGTATATTTACATGGTGATGAAAACCTCAGTGTCTGACCTTTCTGACCTCAATGCTCAAATTTCTGACCTTTGTGTTGTTTTGCCCTTTTTTCACAGGAGTAACCATTGCATCCTTCATATTGTTAAGTGCAAAGCTAGTCAACTCTATCCTTACCACAGAGAAGATGAGAAAGTTCAAATATCAGCGAACATCTGGTACAACTGCTGAACACTGTTGTGTGTCTTTATGCCAGACTACTACATGCTGGAAGTGTACCATATTAATTTGTCTGGCTTTGTACTAGAACATAGAAGTCTGTGGATGGACAACAACCATAATTTGTGCGTTTGGAGAATAGTTTCAATGCAATCACATGACATCACTTTCTTTCATTGTCATCTGTATGTTCACCTACTAAGGATATTTCATTGTTAACTTTGAATTAACTACTATTTGTTGAAATACTTGTTTCTTTTTCAACTGATGTGTATGTTTTACTTAATGTAACTTCAACTTTACTGCTTTTTGTGTTAACATTTTGGTACTTTGACATAAACACTTTGGTATCAAGGCCTGTCATATTTTCTCATTACTTCATTTTAAAATATGCACATATTTGTATATTTGATAGACAACTAATCAACACCAGCCATTTGTAATTCAATCAGTATGTTTTTAATTCAAATCATAGTTTGAGGTTTATGACATTTCATTCAGTAAGTTGGAGGTTTATGACATTTCATTCAGTCAACATAGTGGAAAACTACAATCAATGAAATCTGGCACAGCCACAGGTAGTCAGGTGCTGGAAGGCAGCAGGAACGTGCGACACACTAAGACAAACAGATCCCCCGCACACTGACACAGACAGTCCAGTGAAATAAAGTGATTAAGTAAAAGTTTGCGTCAGTATGCGGAGGATCTGTTTGCCTTATAGTGGAAAACTAATTAGACAAATATATGCTGAGAAAGACATAAAAAAAGAAAAAGTCAACCCTCTCCTTCATGATATTTGTGATATCATTGTCACAGGTAATCCTCTGGATAAACATGTCCTCTTGTGTGTAAACAATTGGGACAGAGGTGAGCTTCTTCTGGGAGTAGTGGGCAGTCTGGTACAAGAGAGCTGCTACGTGGTTCCACAGGGCGGGGCCGGCCACACACGCCTTGTTTGAAACTGTGATCAACATGTAGATGTGGGTTAAATACGTTCTATCAAAAAGACACCGGACAAAATACAACAGTAACATCATTAGTGCAGCTGATGCCGCTGAAGGTTAACGTTGTTAGCCACTCGCTAACATGTACGCTAGTCTAGTCTGAGGCTAACGTAAAACACTTAACTTACCTTCATAGTTCTGGAAGTAATTTGACACGTAGAGTGTAAATCCTTTGTCCTTTCTCTTGCTGGCTGTGGCGGAATTAGCCTGAATGATTCGGTTAACGTCTGTCACAGTAATTTTAGGGAGATCAAGGAGGGAGCGGGTGAAAAAGGCAGCTGCTGCTGTTGCGGTAGCCGCAAATCGGAGGTTTATGTGGTGGCTGACGCCGTGGAGCGGAAGGACGTGTCATATAGGCATGCGCGCGCATCCAATGCTTTCTCGTGCGCACGAGAAACATATCTAAAAAAAAAAAAAAAAAAAATTCCCCATGTGTTTTCTCGTGCGCACGAGAAACATGTCTAAAAAAAAAAAAAAAAAAATCCCCTTTGTTTTCTCGTGCGCACGAGAAACATGTCTAAAAAAAAAAATTTTTCCCATGTGTTTTCTCGTGCGCACGAGAAACATGTGTAAAAGAAAAAAAATTTCCCCATGTATTTTCTCGTGCGCACGAGAAACAAACCTAAAAAAAAAAAAATTCCCCATGTGTTTTCTCGTGCGCACGAGAAAGTTTCTCGTGCGCACGAGAAACAAACCTAAAAAAAAAAATTCTCCATGTCCCTTTAGGGGCTCCGTAGTTTAATGGGAATAAACTTTTTTTTTTTTTTTTTTTTTCAGTGCATCAAGGCCCCTGTGGGTATGGCTGCTTAGTCACTTGATCTTGCTCTATCATGGTATGTTACTTGATGGCCTTTATCTTGATGGTCTTGCATACTGCATACTGATATTGCATTCAGGTAATTGGAGTAACTCTTGATTACAGATCATATACTACTCAGACTTTATTGTTTAATATGTGCAATCAGGTATAATCATCAGGTATTAATATTGCACAGCGTCTGTTTCCTCAGCGGGGCTCAGGCTTGTGGATTCAGCACTGCAAACCCCAAAATTCAAACTATGCTACAGACGCTGCTTCAAACTTTTTCCATCTTGGTGAGATTTATGGTAAATGTGTACATGTCAGATAACTGCAGGTGAGCCTACCTCTGTATGTCCTCAGGTGCAGATGTGCTGCTCCTCATGGTGCAGTCCGTGCTCGTCCTGTCTGAGCTCCTGCTGACATCAAAGGATATCTGAATAATGTCTCGCCCCTCTGCAGTCACTATAATGAGATGATAAACACAACACACCTGCCTGTTGCCATGTGGAGTGTCAGCATGGACTGTGTCAGTCTTCACAGAGGCCTGAGGGAAGGCTGTGTGCTGCGTGGAGGCACAGCCGTCTCACTGGAGCTCAGGCTCAGCGAGGCAGCGCAGCCATCGACACTGCAACACAATCAGTCAGTCACTTAACTTCAATTCCCGCACGCAGCACACAAATAGCTGTGCACAAAGCACCTCAACATAGACATACTGAGAGCTGTGGTCCAACTGGTCCATCCTGAAGAAGGGATGCTCTGAAACACCGCTTGGTTTTACACGATGGCAGGCATCCAGCTTCATCATTGTCTTCAGAAGATTGATGAAGGTCTTTTGCTCACCGGGCTTGGCCAAAATGCTTAAACTTCAGGGGACACACCAGAAAGATACAGAGGAACAAAAACAGCAGAAGTCAAAATCATCTCAAGTCACCTTCCTGATTCACTGCAGCCAATGAATGACTACTTTGAGGTCATTAAAGTATCTGTGTGAAACATATTGGTTGTCAGGTCCTAAAAGAGAGCACTGACCTGCTCGATGTCATCCCAGGACGTCAGCCTGTACCACCTGCAGTCAACACACTGCATCCCAGTTTGCATCTGGTAATCTTCTGGGGTCTAAAAAGAGACAGAGCTCTGTTCAGCTGATTTGTTCTGATCTCAGTGAGCTACATGACCACGGATGGATGGATGGATGGTACCTTGAGTTTCCACTGGTGCCCGGTCAGGTCGGTCACCCAGCTGAAGAAGATGCAGGTTTTGATTCCTGCATTCAGCAGATTGTTTGAGGGCTGACCTGGAGCCACAACAATGAACCTCATCTGGAGACACAACAAAACATCACATCAAAACAATGTGACTTCACTGACTTTTTCCTGTCTCACCAACATGCTATGGAAACAACAACAGTTATTTCCACTCTCCACTTTTCACCTCACCTGTCAGTATACAACTGGCAAACATGCACTGAAGTCAGTCTGAATGTTTTCAGACTGCCACTAAACACAGGTTAGCTGATGCTCTGAAGATGATTCATTATTATTTATAATTATTAATTAATTATAAATAGTACGAGAGAGGTGAGTACAGTAAAATTAGCAAATGTCTCGTTACATATAAACAAACCTCCCACTTTCTGTACCATACCATATTAGGACCCACAGTGGTGCCACAACTGGTCCTCCATCAGTATTCTGCTGTCACATTCAAAAAGTTGTGGATTCAGAAAGTGTTTCATAATTTAAGCTGCGTCAGAGCTGGGAGAGATGGTGCAGATGCTTCACTCATGCTGACCCTAAAAACTGCTGAGTACTGGGAGGGACTAGTTGAAGAAACCACACACTTTGTAGATCCAGGTTTATATGTACTGCGAGTATTTTCATCGCAAAATTAAATTTCCTAATTCTCCCCACCACCAAAATGATTGGCTACTATTCCTGATTTACAACTGGAGATGTGTCATTTTCAGACTTTAGGCAGATATGTGTTTGTAGGAATTTTAAATGCAGAATGGGAACACAGTCTGACGTAACTACCACACAGCTCAACATCCGGGGTGATACTGCTGATATACAGTACAGGCCAAAAGTTTGGACTGTACTCTAACTGAAGGAATCAAAACTATGAATGAACACATGTGGAGTTATGTACTTAACAAAAAAAGACTTCAAGACTGTTGGAAAACCATTTCAGGTGACTACCTCTTGAAGCTCATCGAGAGAATGCCAAGAGTGTGCAAAGCAGTAATCAGAGCAAAGGGTGGCTATTTTGAAGAAACTAGAATATAAAACATGTTTTCAGTTATTTCACCTTTTTTTGTTAAGTACATAACTCCACATGTGTTCATTCATAGTTTTGATGCCTTCAGTGAGAATCTACAATGTAAATAGTCATGAAAATAAAGAAAACGCATTGAATGAGAAGGTGTGTCCAAACTTTTGGCCTGTACTGTATTTTAGTCTGTTCTACTGAATATCATCACAATCACAGTTTTGCTGAAAATCAGTTTGACCTCCGGTGTGATATTGTTTTTATACAACAGTTCTACAAATAACACCATTTATCAAGTAATGACAAATAGCCACAACAGACCACAACCTGGGTGGCAGCGCTGCCCAACACTCAACAGTTGGAGCAAAAAACGCAGACCGCGATTTCTGACTGAACTGCAGTTTTTTTTTTTTTTTTTAGAAACTTTTCCATCTTTGCACCATTATTGCACAAATTCTGTCATAACATAGCTACATATTGCCTCTTAAAGCAATTAACAGCTGTCACTGAACACTTGTAAGGTGGAATGATACATAATAAACCCTTTTTGCATCGCAGCAATTTTGACATGGAAAACCTTAATTAACCTAAAGTAATGTCAGTCGTAACACCTGTGTTTATTCTGCTATTGCAGGTCAAAATAGCTTTTCTCAAAAGGGTCTGTTATAAAATGTAAGAGTGCTGTTACACTGTATATAAGCAATGACTCTTAACTTCTTTATAATTTCCTCCACAGGTGACAGACTGAATGCTACTTTAATGGTAATGTTTTTCACTTCAAATATCATATATCTAATTCATGGCACAATTCAAATGGGACCAAAAAAATTGTTTATTCTAGCTGTTGACTAATGTACATACTATTATTTATTTTTTTTTCCCAACATAAGGTCCTATTGGGGACAGAAGATGGGGAGGGACTCTGCATCTCTGCATATAATCCCCAGAGTGTCATGTAGGTCACGTCAATATTTCCATTCAGTTGTTCTTATGTTAAACAGCCTGTATTGTTGACTTAATGTATTTTTGACCCCATTGTTATTGATATTCTTTGTAAACAGGTTTTGCACATCAACCGGTGAAAACCTTTCATTTTTGCACACACTGCCAGTTTCCCTGTTCCCTTCCCCCCCTGTTCAGTGACAACATTCAGCTGGACAGCTTTTCAGATTTGTGTCACAGCATTAATGGAACCACAGATATCATAGAGCAGTGGCTGCTGCCTTTTGGGACCGACTTCACTCCCCGTCGAGCTCAAGAAGCATTTTCAAGAATTCTGTAGAAATCACCTGCAGGTGGAGACACAGAATATGTATTGCTGTGAATCATCATGGATCATGCATCAAATTCAAACTGATACACAGGGTGGAGACAAGTGATGCAGACACCACATGACAAAGGATTTTAACTTAAAAATAAGTTCATCTCAACTACAAAGGTAGCCACAAAGGCCAATCATATAACCTGAATACCATTTAGCAGAGTGTGTCAGCTCTACACAGTGGGATCAGGTAATCTCTTCTGTTTCCAACGCAGTTTCAGGATTTTATCTGGGAATAAATATAAATATGCTGAAACAAGACAGAATAAGGCAAATCAGCCCACTAGGATCAAGAAAATGACACTTGATTCAAGAAAATTCTGGAAACAGCTAGTATTGGAAATAAGTGGAATTATATCATCCCACTGGGAGATTCATTGTTGCATTGACAAAAAATGCTGGGTGTTTTTGAAATCTCTGTGCAGATGCAGTGTTTCAATGAAAGCTGCATGATTGAAACTGAAAAAAAAAAAAAAAAAAATCTTTTCTTATTCCTCATTGGGGGTAAGTGTCTTTGTCATCTCCACCCCATGGCAACCATACAAGCGGTCTAAAATAGAAACAGCTGCTCTGTGGTTGTGCACAGCGCACCGAGGACAAATCCACTCTGTCTGATCTTTTGCAACTGATTTGAGCAGGCACAAGCCAGAGGCACAACTTATGGCATTTATTATACCTGTTGAAACATCCATCTTAAGTCATCTAATCTCATTCTCAGTCTTAAAATCTTGTTTTTTCTTCAAACAAGGTAAAAAATCTGCCAGTGGGATGAGATAATCCCACTTGTTTCCAGTGCAGTTTCACTTGTTTGAGGAATGTTTCTTGGAACAAGTATAAATATGTTGAAACAACACAGAATAAAGAAGATCAGCCCACGAGGATAAAAAAAAAAAAATGGAAACAAGTTCATTAGCATTGGAAACAAGTGGGATTATCTCATCCCAGTGGCAGGTATTTTTTAACCTTGTTCGAAGAAAAACAAAATTTTAACACTTAATATAAGACTAGTCTTTGTATAGTCTTTACCCTCAGTCAATTAGAGGTTGGCATAAAGGATCATGGGTATGATTTTTCAAACACAACCATGGCAAAGGCAATGTCTAATATTGTGTTATATGTTTTTCTCTGTTCCTCAACATTTTCTGAGAATAAAGGCCGAATTCTCAGCATAGAGGGACCAAATGAACGGCAGCTCATTTTAACTCCCACTCTGAGACAGGAACCAAGGACTCAAATGCACTGATGTTTGTCAGCAGGAAAGAGTGAAAGAGCTAAGTGCCCTCTTGGTTCACCCCAGCTGCATGCTGCTTCGTGGTGACCTGAGTGGTGCTGCTCTCAGACCAAACTGCCTGTTCCCAGGAGCTTAAGGAGCTCGTTCAGGTTGAGAACAATACAAGTAGATGCATTTTGTCCTCCACCCCATGCAGGAGACAGGAGGGCAAAATTACATTTGCTATGCCTAGTACGTGCGGTGGCATGCTATGTCGAACACACAACTCCTATCCTTGCACTGTGCAGCTGTTTGTGTGTTATGGGGATGGAGTGGCTGTGAGTCTATCTCCCAAGCGTACAGGCAAGCAGAAGAAAATCCTCCCACTGTGGGCAGTAGACACTTAACACAGCCCTCTTCTGTGGGTTGAGTGTTGAGGAGATACGTACGGCAGCAGTGTGTCTATACCCTGTTTGTTTGTACGGTTTTATCTCTTGGACATGACGGGCTCCTTCTCAGGGTATGTGTTTGCTATGACTACCCAGGAGTTATGAGAAGGAGGTGTGTGTGTGTGTGTGTGTGTGTGTGTGTCAGCTGTCCTTACACCTGTCAGCAACCCCTGGTGGGCGGTCAGGTGATGCAGCTGGAGCTAGAATTGTTAAGGAAAAAGCTGTTCAGGTGTACGGTGGTTCTGGTCCTGATGGAGCAGGCAGATCTGCTCACAGAAGCTGGTATGTGAGCATACAGTGTCGGCAAATGAGTTGTTGGTGTCCTCAGAGCCTCTCAGAGACTCCCAGTCAGTGGACTCCATGCTGTCCTGTAGCATTTCTGCTG
Organism: Myripristis murdjan; assembly: GCF_902150065.1. Classification (NCBI taxonomy): domain Eukaryota; kingdom Metazoa; phylum Chordata; class Actinopteri; order Holocentriformes; family Holocentridae; genus Myripristis; species Myripristis murdjan. Next base: position 12,499,916 of record NC_043981.1, read on the forward strand.
CTTCAGGAGTCCTTCTCTTTACTGTTGTCCTGGATGATTCAGCCCTCTCCAGTTGATGTCTGTATATCAGGGCAATCTGTATTATGCAGTGATGTGAGTGTCCAAGGGGTGTAAACTAATTCCAGTGTACTAGAGAAGTGTTAGTATGTTTTTTACTTCACCAAGCATCAGTTGTTATTGGCATAAAAACACACACTTCCTCCCTTTGATTTCCCACATGCAGCAGTTTGCCGGTCAGCTCTGATGAGTAGATATCCAGGTAAATCCACTGCAGTGTCAGTGATGTTGTTGTGCTGCCAGGTTTCTCAGAGGAATAAGGCAGAGTGACTTTGAAAGTCATAATTGGTCCATGAAAATGCACGTTCAACATGCAGATGACTGGGAGTGGTGTGCGATGTCCTCTCTTTCTCTATTTGAGGAGGAGAACAGCTCACCTACCCCTGTAGTGCCACACCTTTAGCAGGGCAGCCTTTACAGTTTTTTATGGGGAGTATGCAGTCACAGATTCACTCCAATGGACTCACAAAAGACAGAGATGAAGCAGTTGGCATTAATTCCCTGATGTTTAGGAGTGTGTTCCGATTGTAGCTGTCGCACATACTTGGGAAAAGAGAAATAAAAAAACACAAAGATTTCTTGTTACAGAGGGAGAGCTGAAACACTGTTGCAGCCAGCAAGCAAGGCGGCGCCAAGACGCCCCAAGAGAGAGATCTGGGATTCAAACCAGGAACCTTACACATGGCAGCGACAAACATCTCCCTGAGATGTGGCACTTCTACTTTGTTCATGAGCTTCTATATAGTGTTGAAAGTAGACTTGCTTGGGAAGATGACAGAATCTGTTACAGCTGCAATACTCCAGTACCTTTTGTTGATCAGCTTATATGTTAACTTTGCTGATCATGGGAACGCTGCCACACGTAAAGCTGGAACCTGTAAGCTTGTGCACCCCATCCTGCAGCTTATCTCCCTGAGCTACCTTCATTATCCTCCTCTCCATGCTTCCTCATCTCCACACAGGGGCAGACTGGCCATCTGGAGCAGCAGGAGCTTCCCTGCTGGGCCAGACGTTAGAGTCCCTTGCTGTTTGGTAGTCCTCCAGCAGTCTGGCAGAGGCAGGTACAGTATCTATGTGGGGAACAGAAAACCAAAAGTACAAACAAAAATGTGGCAAAATGGATTTACTGATATGAAAATGTGGATTCAAAATAACATTACATAAAACATAATGTACCCTCTGAACACACATTGCCAGTTTAAAAGACCAAGGCTGCAGTCAAATAGTCAAAAAAAAAAAAAAAAAAACAACAAAAAAAACCACATCCTATGTGCTTTCCTAACCACTTTTCCTTGACCTTGATGGAAAACAAGTCGAGGAAAGATGTGAAGGAGAATTCATAAAGACTTAGGAAAGGACAATTATGGTGCTAAGGGAATACGACAGCACTTCCACCAGGCTACGTAATTATGAGACAGCAGATGTTACTGACGTGGGTCTACTGTGGTGAAACTACACTCTTCCAAAAATGTACCACAATAAGTGCATCTTACTTGGCCCCGTGCATTCTTACTATGTTGTTTCCTTCAGGGCCACAGGGAATTGTGGGACAGCATTATCTCCTTTCCTTTCACAAGGATGATCCAATGTATCCTGTGCTAAAGAAGACAGGAAAGCAAGCACTGAGGCACCTTTCCTTAACATTTAGAGATTTCAACCAGCTCCTATCATGAACTGCCACTTAGATAATTCCAGGTCATTTCATTCAGTTAGGAACCTTCCTAAGCACAAAAAAAAGATATTTGACTGCAGCCTAAGACAAACAGAGTGCCGCCATGATGATAATTTAACCTTTCATGTAAAAATGAAAGCTCTCCATCGTCTGGAGAAAACATGGATGGTGTCTCATAAATCACACCGCTCTTTAAAATCAAATTAAAATCTCCCTCCTTCCCCTTTTCCTAATTTGCAGTCCATAGGACATAAATATGGTGATGAAATACATCTGCATTTTGCTGTTGCCAGGTTAAAGGCCTCGGGTCTCCACTTTTGGTGATTTTTGCATTTGAACTTGAAGGATCAAATGGCAAACTGGATGGGTTGAGAAATAGCTGACCCTTGGCCTCACCCAACCCTTTGAAAACCCCATTGCCTGTTTCTCTTAATTCCTGAAAAGTGGACACTTTTTGGAGATAAAGGGGTTTCACCTGACAGCGGTGATGTGCTGCCGTCCCTGCGTCCAAGGCCGGTCCCATCACTCGTCTGAGACGGGTCGAGCTGATGGCTGACTGATGTTTTACCTCAGGAGACAGACAGATAGGCTTGATGGAATAACTCAGTGCCAAATGGACCGAGCAGTTTGCTGGCTCATCCCAGGGCCTCGGTCCTGTTTTTCCTCGGTGGTTGCGTTTGCCGAGATGCGTGTTTGACTGTGTACCCTGGCTTTCACGCAGATAGTCCTTTGTTTGATTTCTGTGGTTATAAATTGCTTGCTGGCAGCTGAGAAAGCAGGAAAGCAGCCACTGATGAACCATTGTCACCCCAGTCCCGGCTGGGGTCTGTGTTTTGATATAATGGATATTGGAAACATTTTTCTTGACTCTGACAGTTACTGCCTGAGCCACAGTACTGACACAAAGACAGTATGTGGCAGCTTTACAGGACTTCTAAAAGTAAATAGAAGCTGTAAATTGCTGGCGTTGGTATCAAGGGCTTTCGTTCACTAAACTCAAAAGGTAGGGTACCATTTTGAAGTTTAAATCACACTTTTATTGACTAAATTTCTGGGGCCATGGCAACTGGGATGAAAAGTTGACTCCATTTGTGACAGAGTTTCTGCTTTCTCTTAAACCGGATATGTTGAAAAAATTGAAAAGAAAGAGAAAGGTTTCTACCTTTTGAGTCAAGGCTTTCTTGACATTGAGGCCTGTTTAGCCGTGATGTGAAAAGATATGAAAACCTCTGATGAGTTATGAGTGCAGCACTTCGGACAGCAACCCTGAGAAATAAAGCGCCTTTTGCAAAAAAAAAAAAAGTGTGATTTTTTTTTCTTCACAAATCTTTCAGAATTCAGCATATTATTCATCCCACTCATGTCCCAGAATATTTAGTATAATCATCATGATTAGATGTCCCTGGTTTGAATTCAGACATATGTTTTCTAGTACACTTTGTTACTATAGAAACCAATTCCTTTACAAGGAGAAACGTCTGGCCTTGTCAGGTAATTACACACTGAGGGCAGCTTTCTCTTAATGCTCCTATGTCACTGTCTGCTACTTTAAAAATGACGGCTGGTTTGAACTGGATTCAACCAGGAAGGAGTTTCAACAACATCAACACAGGAGTTATCAGTGAACTTAAAATATGTATATGTATATATATGTATATATATATGTGTGTGTGTGTGTATATATATATATATGTGTGTGTGTATATACACTATATTACCAAAAGTATTCGCTCACCCATTCAAATGATCAGAATCAGGTGTCCTAATCACTTGGCCTGGCCACAGGTGTATAAAATCAAGCACTCAGGCATGCAGACTGTGAAACAAGACATTTGTGAAAGAATGGGCCGCTCTCAGGAGCTCAGTGAATTCCAGCGTGGAACTGTCATAGGATGCCACCTGTGCAACAAATCCAGTCGTGAAATTTCCTCGCTCCTAAATATTCCACAGTCAACTGTCAGCTCTATTATAACAAAATGGAAGCGTTTGGGAACAACAGCAACTCAGCCACGAAGTGGTAGGCCACGTAAAGTGACGGAGAGGGGTCAGCGGATGCTGAAGCGCATAGTGCAAAGAGGTCGCCGACTTTCTGCACAGTCAATTGCTACAGAGCTACAAACTTCATGTGACCTTCAGATTAGCCCAAGTACAGTACGCAGAGAGCTTCATGGAATGGGTTTCCATGGCCGAGCAGCTGCAGCCAAGCCACACATCACCAAGTGCAATGCAAAGCATCGGATGCAATGGTGTAAAGCACGCCGCCACTGGCCTCTAGAGCAGTGGAGACGCGTTCTCTGGAGTGATGAATCACGCTTTTCCATCTGGCAATCTGATGGACGAGTCTGGGTTTGGAGGTTGCCAGGAGAACGGTACATTTCAGACTGCATTGTGCCGACTGTGAAATTTGGTGGAGGAGGAATTATGGTGTGGGGTTGTTTTTCAGGAGCTGGGCTTGGCCCCTTAGTTCCAGTGAAAGGAACTTTGAATGCTTCAGGATACCAAAACATTTTGGACAATTCCATGCTCCCAACCTTGTGGGAACAGTTTGGAGCGGGCCCCTTCCTCTTCCAACATGACTGTGCACCAGTGCACAAAGCAAGGTCCATAAAGACATGGATGACAGAGTCTGGTGTGGATGAACTTGACTGGCCTGCACAGAGTCCTGACCTGAACCCGATAGAACACCTTTGGGATGAATTAGAACGGAGACTGAGAGCCAGGCCTTCTCGACCAACATCAGTGTGTGACCTCACCAATGCGCTTTTGGAAGAATGGTCAAAAATTCCTATAAACACTCTCCTCAACCTTGTGGACAGTCTTCCCAGAAGAGTTGAAGCTGTAATAGCTGCAAAAGGTGGACCGACATCATATTGAACTCTATGGGTTAGGAATGGGATGGCACTTCAGTTCATAGTATGAGTAAAGGCAGGTGAGCGAATACTTTTGGTAATATAGTGTATATATATATGTGTGTGTGTGTGTATATATATATATATATATATATATATATATATATATATATGTGTGTGTGTGTGTGTGTGTGTGTGTGTGAACTGTGTATACACACACACACACACACACATACATATATATACACTGTGTGTGTGTGTGTGTGTGTGTGTGTGTGTGTAGACTGCTATCTAGCTGATTAAGAGTTAACCTTAATTAATTGATTTTACTATTCATTTAATTTTGGAACACATTCAATGGAGTGTATTATGCAGTTAAATTAGCAGTTTATTCAAAATGCAGACTGGAATTTGAACACTATCACAAAGAAAGCTCTCATCAAACACTTCAAAATTCCCTTCAAACATGCTTCAACATGGGAGTCACTGTCTTGCCCGAGGACACTTTGACCTGGTCTGAGGATCAAACCTGTGACCAAACTCCATTTTTGCACACAATTTTCAACGGATAAGAGAAACGGCGGACTGGGGTAAAGCCTGAAGTCATTCAGTAAATAACTCTCTTTGCTTGGTGTTGTGCGGCGCCTGTTTCCATCTCTGTGCTGAATGAACAACATAAATCTCAAATTAAGAGGCCTGTTGTTCAGAAAACACACCTGCAGGACCTTGCTTTGAATAAACAAAACAGGGCTTTACATATTCTCCATCTGCCGGCCTGCCTCGCTCTGATTCACTACATCTCAAATTAATTCCATCAGACAGAGGCTTGTTTTTGCATGAGGATATTTTCCCCCCGCCACCTCTAATGAGTGACACTGTTACGTGCTCCCCAGTCAATGGCTTCAATTTTAATATTCCTACTCAATATATATGACTATCCAACAAAGAACAAAAACACAGTTGTCCAATAGGGGTGTAAAACCAAACTAACAACAAAAACCATACTAATACACCCCACAAAGTGCAGAGAGAAAAACACACCCGCTGTACGAGAGCCATACATCCCACACTGAGCTGATGAATCAATGAATCTACTTAAAATATATTTATGCTTCTTTTAGACAGTATCATTAAATTTTTTCCTTTGAAAGAATATTTGTTGATTTCATATTGTTATCCCAAATCTCTGAATGAAAAAGGTTATCTTTGCAAATAAGACAAATAAATAAATAAATAAATAAATAAAAATAGAGAGAATTGGATTGAGATATTGGAAATGGCAAGTTTTTCTCCTTGATGTTCAAAACAAGTGTTTCCGTTACACTCAAGACTCCTTTCACATTTTTCACAAATACTGTTGTCTTTACACGAACAATTAATTTGATATTTCATGCACAGGAAAAATCCAAAATGTGCCTACAGTAGTTACTTTTGTTTCTTCATTCATGCAAACCTGGATTGTTGTATGAAATATTTAGTTTGTACCTGGGAGATCAGCCCGACTAAATAAGAGCACGAGACTTAATAATATCAGCTATCTCCTTAATTCCTAGCCTTTTCCTCTGCGCCTCACAACCAAGGAAATGTTGTTCTTTGACTCTGTACTGAGGTTTGACTCAACCAAATTAGAGTTTTTTCTACTACAACTCAGATTTGCTGCTGGGTGTTGAGCTGAAATGATGTTGTGTTGCACCATCCTGTTGCAATAGCAATGAATGCAAGCCACCACAGACAACAGGCCTATAAAAAATACATGTCCAGCATGCAGCATTATCCAGCTTCAGGGTCACTGCTTTGTAATGGGAGCTACTGAGAAGACAGTTTACACAAATGAGAGGCACACAAGTTCAGAAAAAAAAGATCATTTGTTCAACCAGATGAGAAGTCAGAGCTCAGAGGATCTTTTCATCACACATTTCCTTTCAAAATATCTTTGCTTGTAAAAGTAATTCATAAAGTCAATTAGTATTTGCTTACATCAGCTGTTACTGAAGAGAATAACATCACTGCATGCAGGAGATGCGTTAAGTCAGCGACAAGCAGCCTGAATGAGACCGGAAGTTCAGCCGAATCCGGACGATTTATTTATCAATCTACTCATCATCATATTTATCATAACACGCATCTTATCATAATTCCATATTTTACCGATTTGTGGTATGGTTTTATATTACAGAATATCATAGGGTATCATTTTGTTGTTAATAAACGGTTTAATTAAGATCTTACTGAATACAACTGAACGTGTTTTTTTATTTTATTTTATTATTATTGGTAATGTTGTGGTCACGGACTTTAAATCAAGTTTTACCCGCTTTTAATTTGCAGCAGCGCCGATTATGTTACACTCTGGGTTAAAATTGTTGGTTTATTTTGAAGCTTGCAAACGGAAGTTTGATTTTATTGTGGCTGTCTTGACACCGGTCTGTTTGGGGAGGGCTGCTACCCAAAGAGCCCATATAAAACATTACGTCTGCGACAGGAGGATCATCCTAATGAGTCTGTCGGCTGGAGGAGACGACATGGCGTGCTGTTCCAGCTGTAAAAGCAGCGAGGACGCAGGACAGGGCAGCATCCTCTACAGTATTTTGAAAAGAGGCAGCCAGCGTCCGTCGGGACGCCTGGAGACGCACCAGGCCTGCTCCTGTGCGTCCAAGAGGAAACTGGTGGCTATCCGGGCTCCGCAGACAGTTTTCAACGCGGCGTCAGACGTCCTTCTGAAAACTTTCAGGTTTGTGAAAAACGTCCCTTGCTTTCGGGGTTTGCCAGCGGACGACCAGCGCCGGCTTGTGCGCAACAGCTGGGCGCCGCTGCTGGTTTTGGGCATGGTGCAGGACTCTGTGGACTTCGACACCGTGGAGACGCACCAGCCCAGTTTGTTACACAGGATTTTAACCCACAGCAAAGAACAAGCTCAGCACGCGCCAACCGAGCTTCGCGAGGACCCGGGGGTGCCCGTCACGGATGTTGAGGGGATAAAAATGTTTCTGATCAAGTGCAGGGGGCTTGGCATCAGCGTCAAAGAGTACGCGTACCTGAAAGGGACTATCCTGTTCAACCCAGGTGAGCACTGAGCGGAGCAGGGAGGGGGTTATGGTTGTAGATAAACCCCGTCAGCCTGCTGTCCGAAACAAAATCTACTGCAATAAGATATAGACTACATTTCTCTCAACTCCCTTCTTTCTCTTTTCTGTACATATATTTTTTCCAAATGAATTTCGTGTCTGATACTCATCCTCATTACTTTGTAGAGGTTTACAGTAACTTTGTGTGCTTGTGGTGCTTTGTTATGGAGTTGTGGCGATATTTTTTTAATAAATCAAATTCCTCAGTGTTATTCCTGTGTTTGCTCTCTGTCCTGCAGATGTAACGGGGCTGGAGTGCCGGGATTACATCCAGGCGCTGCACCGAGAGGCGCAGCGCGCGCTGTACGAGCACGTGAAGACGGTTGACGGCGGGGACGCGGCCCGGTTCGGCAGACTGCGCGTGGTGCTCAACAGCCTACGTGCCATGGACGTGGACGCAGTCGCGGGACTCTTCTTCAGACCCGTGACTGGGCCGTCCAGCGTGGATGAACTGGTGCTGGCGATGTTTTATGAGATATGAGACTCAAAAAAAAAAAAAAAAAAAAAAAAAAGACATTTTTCAGAACTTAAAGATACCCACACCCAACTGAGTTTCATTATATTTGATTGTTTTGATTTATTGACTTGTTTGTCTGTGTTGGATACAGCAATATTTGTGTTTGGCTGTGTGTGGGTTACATATGGTGGAGCTCAGAGGTAAATCTCTTCATGTAGATTAAGTTATATTTATATTTTTCAGCATTTCAGTCCCTTGGTTCATCACTGACATGAAGATTGTAGCATTAAGTGCCCAGGTCAACACCTGTCCCTATGTTGTAAGCCACCTAAATCCCTAAGTGTCAATGTAAATAAATACATTTAAATGTTATAAATCTTCTAAAAACAACATTTAATGTATTTTGTGCTTCGAAATACATTCTCCATAGACAAGACAAGAGGTCACAGCTGAGCTCAAGTTACTGACACACTTCACCTTTAAGCCTCCCCACAATTGATTTTTTCCTCCATCTGTCTAAATCTAGCCAAGTCTTAGCGTTTGTTTTAATCAACATGGAACACCAGAGACAGAGATTTGTTGGACCAAGGCAAATCGGAAAATGCCAGAAATGTATGCTAAATTGATGTTAAAACACCTCCCTGTGCTACCTAGTTTAAATATTTTATGCTAATGCAAATTTGCAGAGCATCTGGCTGCAGAAAAAAATAAAGTGTGTGTGATGGGACTGTGAAGCAAGACCCAAGAGGAACAGGCGATATAATGCAATTCAGAAATTTGAGCATTCTCTCCACTGATCTCACAAGCAATTTGGAAAGTCACAATTTGAAATAACAAGCGATGCCGGCAAATCACTGCTTCAGGAGGCAATGTAGGAGTAAGAACTGATCCCTACCAATTTGAAAATTGCACCACTGAAGCTCAATTTGACAAGAAGTGCCACTAGGGGAGATAACACTCATCGCTTTGTGCAAGGGACTGTTTTCAGAGGAGTTTAGAGATGGATCACTGGAGGCCTGTGCAAGTGCGATGCCAGAAGATTCGTTTTGCGTTCGTGTTCAAACAGCACGTCATCTGAAATGCCTCATCAATGTTGCTATCAAAACAAGTAGTACCGCATTTGCTGGCCTTAGGCAGACACACACATGTGGGCTGAAAACGTGTTAGTGATTATCCTGAAATCCCAGTAGGTGGGGAGTTTTTCCTTCCGTAACAGTACAGGCCAGAAAGCCAGTTCTGAAATCGAAAAAATCTCAGCAGCTGGTTAAGTAATTGTTGAGTGCCTGGTATTGATCATCACCATCAACTGTTATGGTAATTATGGTTATGGATTTGTAACGAAGAACATACTTTTTGCACCTTGAAAACGAAGCAGGGGGCTCTATCTTCATTTTCCTCACCTATTACTTCCTTAACGTTGTGTGTTGCCAAATCCAAGCACACATACACACACCTTCAAAACCATTGTGTGTCAGTGTAGAGGCATTTTTCTTCCTCCTAAACCGAGTTGTTGGTGGGTTACCTGGCAATAGACCTTTCTCACAGAGGACTGCCAGGCCAATTCTGTTTTTTTCTGATCCAAACCATATTTAAAGGTGGTTTGAAATGCGATTCCAATCAGATTTCTGCAGCTGCATCTGAGTCCACACTCAAACTGGTTTTTGCATCACTTGCAAGGTGACGCACAGTAACGATGTCAGATCCAGAGTGATGGAAGTGCATCAGAGTGGCTGAGCAGAATCCATGCTGCTGCTAGCAGAGTGTCATGGAGAACGGCACAGAGAACAACAGACGCTGCTGACACTTCAGGGGGGAGGTTTCTGGACATTTCTCATACTTCCACATTGGAAAACCACATCAGCAGCATATGTAGTAACCACAGCAACCCATGCAGGTCAGATGGTGATGACTGGACAAACAAATCCCATCTGATCACTTGCAAATAACAGTGCAGAGAGTCTGTCTTAAAGATCTGATTTGAGAAATCCAATTTGCCTGCAGTCTGAACAAGAGCCAGGGTCCGGCTATTGTTCATGCCGGCTCACAGAAAGGCTGTGCTACCCTTACATGGCACAGAACTGTAGTTGAAAAAGGTCTATAACACAGGAAAATGATATTCCAAATTATTCCTCCTGAGGCAGCCTCACATCACTTGGTGAGCTCCTACAAGGTTTTGGTTTTTGTCAGTCAACTTCACAAATGATGGGCAGAGTAACTTAGTGAAAGTAAAGCGAAACAGAGCAGCCAGACAGATAGAGAGAGAGGCTGTGAGGAAGCAGAGCAGCCGATCTGCTCAGGACTCTCTGGGTAAGTGACAGCGCTGAAGGCTGATTAGTAATGAGGAACAGCTGGAGCAGGGAGGAGCCGGGCCGGGCTGACTGCAGACAGGAAACAGGTGAGTAGTGCTGAGAAACACAGGGGAAGCCTAGTGGACAAAAGTGGCACAACAAGACCTGGAGACGACAAATTACACAGAGAGGGGCGGGCGATGAAGACAAAGCTTAATGTGTAACTACAGTTTGACGCTCCCTGTTGCAACAACACTACTGGCTTGCTTCTCTCTTCTATAATTATCCACTTGTTTTAAATTCTCTGTTTCTTTTAATTGATCTGCTTTATTTTCTCTGTTGAACTGTTATTTTATGAGATTTTTATCTTTTCACTGTCAAGTGTATGAGGAAGCACTATACAAATAAAATGCATTATGATTATGATTGTTGTTCTAATTTGTTTGCATCATGTTTTTTTCCAGTTGTATTTTTTCCTTCTTAAATCTGTTGTCTAAGTTTTTGATTTTATTTTACACTGCTGTCAGCATTAGCATTGACATTCAAATATGTGAAGTGATTGTGTATTCTTTCCAGCACGCTTTGCACTGAGCTATGTGCTGAAACCCACTCATTGAGGGCCACAGCAGACCATAAAAAACAGAGGACAGCACTGTTGGTAAAATATCAAGGCAGCCACTGATTGCTCACAGTGGTTTTCAGTGGAATCTAAACACAAAATACATGAAATGCCTCTATTAATCTGACAGTGTCCTATTTGACATTAGAAAAATAATCAGACACATTTTGGCTGAGGAACCAAAATGTCCAAAATGTTCAAAATGAACTTTGGCACCTTATGGATGCTGATATAGAACATAATGAAAAAAGGCATATTATTCACAGGCATGTACAGAGATTTAAATTTTGCAGACTATACTCCAACCAAATTAGTATATTTTAATGTACCTGTGCTTAAAGATATTGTAAAAAGTGATAGTTTGCATAAAGAACAGGAGAAGTATGTGTTCAGGTAGCCTCAAATAAATACCTATCTAAGGCGCTGTGACCTGATAAATACATCCTGACTCCTGCATTAGTCTCACACATACCAGTTCATTTAAGCACCTCAGAGGGAAAACATTTCATTTACAGCTAAAGTCAGACGTGCAAAACATTTTTAAACCCACTTGACATTTCTGTGTTGTCTTCTCGGGGAGCTCCTCGGTCTCACCTCAGGCCACCGGCTCTCTCCTGTGAAAAGGCAAAGTCTGCCATCAAAGTCTAAAACTTACCAACTTCTCATTCCCAGTTATTACAATAAGTGGATGCTCAGTCAAGATCCTGCGCTTGTTCTCCCGGGGCTTTGATTTTCCTCTGGATGCTGGTTTTCAAGACAGAATAGACGCCTTGGCTCAGCCTCGAGTATTAGCATCACAATCTGAGAGCATTTGCATAACAGCTTATTCCTCTCAGCTACACCGGCTAAGCTTGTCTGAGATCACTGCAGCTCCCTTTTAGAGCTGGATCTCAAAACACAAACATCACTCCTGGGGGTCTGAAACATAAAACCTCCGAGTTACAGACGAGTCACTGATCTTATTAAACTGCTCCCTGCACGGCCACAAACTGGTGCAACATAACATCTACAATCATTTCCTAAACTATACAACCACCTGGCATTTGACTCTGCACTATAGTTTTCTGTATGATACAACAATTCAGACAATACACCCTGCTTTAACAGCATCCACACAGCATTACACACCAAATTAAACATTTAAACACCTGCCAGAAGAAATTATGACACTGGTTGAACAGTTTATTGTCGCTGTAATCCCTGCAACTTTTAAAATATGGTAGAAAAATGTCAAACTATCTTGACAGGCTATATTTAACTAGCTAAGTAGTGTGCTGCCTGACAAATGAAAACTGGCAAAGATAATGTCTAGTTGCAAACAAAAAATAAAAGTTGAAAATTGTGTTGGGAGTTATTTTTGATGCCATAATATTTATGAAGTGTGTTTGGAAAAATGTTTGAAACCCCATCCCTCTGACACCGTCAGCAATGGGAATTTAATGGGTGTGAATTTAATGGTAAGTAGGTGAGAGCTGGCAAACGGATTTGAAATTTCTTTGAATTTACCCCCAAATTACATCAACATTTACCTCAGGTTTTATTTACTGAAACTTTTACTTATACTCATTCAAGTTTCTATAGGAAAACTATTGAATTGAAACTACTGAGTGAAAATCATAAATTTGGTTCAAAATGTTCTGGATGAGTTTTGGTTTTCAATCAATATTGAGCTCAACGCTGATGTAATTTGGGGTTAATTTTTAAAGAAATAATATATATATATATATATATATATATATATATGTGTGTGTGTGTGTGTGTGTGTGTGTGTGTGTGTGACTGGAACAAGGAAGGTGTGAAGTTCCTTTCCAGGCCATTCAGAGAAAAGAAGTGAAAAAATGGCCTAATGTGAATAACCTGTGACTTTAACTGTCTATTACAGAGGCAGAAAACAGAGACAGTACTGCTGTGCCTCAACAGACATTCGACCAAAGGTGCAGACAGGATATAAAATATCCAAAGACAAAACGTGTCTCAACAACAAGAAAGTATCACACTATTCATGATCCTTGCAAACATTTTAAGATAAAATTACACAAATATGATAGCAGATCACTGGTTTAGTTACACATTATCATCCTGACACAGCATGAAAGTGATGCCCTCATAAAAAGAATAATATATGAAGGTTTTAAATGAATATGGATGTCAACTGGGACTCCTACAGTCACTTATATTTGACTTCCAGATCTACTGCCAGACAAGAGGACAAAGATGGAAGGCACCAGCTTTGTGTTTTGTGGCATGCAGTGGTGACAAAAAGAAGGAGGTTTTGAAGTGCCATCTTTTTTAGAATAAATTCGTTGGTGAATTTCATACAGATTGGCAAAGTATAGCAGCTTATATATCCATCCTGTGAATGACAGACTATTCACAGAATACAAAATCATTGCACCTTTTGGTTCTGCACAAAGTGCTTTGTAAGTAATAGCAGCAGTTTATGTAATGGCAGTGAAGTCTTGAGGGGAAAATGCACAGCCCTTTATTCGTCTCACAATTGTGAGATAGCAACCAGTGCAATTTGCAAAAGATGTGTGCTATTCTTTTTGTGTGTGTGTGTGTGTGTGTGTGTCACCCCAGCTTCTCCATAATGCCTCAAATTTGAGCCCTCTCTCCCAGCATGCTTTGCGAGGGACACGGCCGACTGAGGTGCAGCGTGAACTCTGTCCAGCAGATGACAGCGTTTCACTTGAAATGTCTGAGGCTGAGGCCCGTTTGGCTTCAGCTCCCTCTCCCTCTCTCTCTCCCCTCATATCTTTTAATTGGAGGACACAAATTGACAGCAGTGCCAAATTCAATGTTCTGACTTTTTATTCTAATTAGAACAGGCTTAAATGAATTCACTGCGCACACTGCAGTCATTTTTGATGTGTTAAAGATACGGGCAAATTCACCAACTGCAGCCACAGTCAAATCAATATCCCAGCCAACCTTATACAACAGTAAAATAATAAATGATTAAAGATGGAGCTCCTTGCAGGAAGTAACACTGAGCGGGTGGGTTGGTCAGTGATCCATGATATACAATGCCAGGGAGGGCTGTGCTTCCAACACACACATGCACATGTACACACGCACACACACATTGCCTCCACCACTTCCGATGCATGCACAATTATGCAGTGTTGAACCAGGGTGAGCGCAGAATTACCCCCAAAACTGGGTTAGCACCTGCCTGTATCAGCCTCTTCTCTATCTCTCCCTGCTCTCTCTCACACACACACACACACACACACAGACCGACACACTGCTTTCACTGCCACCTACCCATGCACAGACAATTGCCCTGGTTGTTCGAGTGGAAGACATGTCACACAGGGCACAGAGCACACAGTTCCAAGTAACAAGGCCCTGTGGGACGTAGAGGGGCATGGTATACCTGCCAGAGTGAGTAATACTGCTCACCAGTGTGTGTGTGTGTGTGTGTGTGTGTGTGTTTGTGTAGACAGTGCATTGTGTTTGCAGGAGAGGAGGAAACAAAAACTCGCGTGTGCGCGCGCTTGTGTGTGTTGTAGCTATATCCGCTCTGACTGCAGAGCAAATGTCTCCCCATTTTCCTTCACACACTTTTGTTTGGGGAGCTCATTATGGCATGACACCATAATGAAGTGGAAATGATTTCAATCGGAAAGTGCAGAAGCGGAGGAACTCCCTCTTTTTGCAGACACACACACACTCACACACACGCCATATGGTGACACTTCAACTCTGATGAAAACATCTGGTGACTTTCTATGTTCACATATGCACGGGTGATTTGAATACACACTTGCATGTCGGCCCGCTTCGCTGCTGTGTAGCGGTGGTGACAGCAAAATAAGATGGCTGTTAAAAGCTGTGTTTTCTTTCACTTGGAGGTGCAGCGCGAGGAATGGAGACGTGGCACAGCACAATGCAGCTGCTTTACCGACTACAGGGAAAAGGCAGTCTAACTCCATAACAAAACTGACACCTATAGTTTGTTTTTTTTTTCACCTGAGCAGCACAGATTTTGTTCTCATTACCTCGCTGTGGTTTCTGGGAGGCTCAAACAAATCCCCCCCAAAAAAGCCCTGGCAGTACAGCATCCAATGTTGAAACACAGCTGCCACACCACTAGCTTTCTCGACATTTTTTTTTTATTTATTTTTTTTATTATTTGGAATTGAAGGCATGTTCTCATACTTGGAAATCCAATGTTTGAGCTTTTGATGGTGACAGAGCATACCATGGATTTGGAGGCTGCAGCCCACTGGTCTGCAAACCACACGCCATGGAGAGCATGTGTATGCATGTTTTCATTCCAGCCAACCACTACAGCATCTGGTGTCAGTGGCCATGTATACACACATATCAGAAATACAGTCATAATTCAATTACGGCACTAATAACAACATTCTGTGATTGAATTAATGCTATTATGCTATTACGCTCTTAGGTGAAGTCAGCAGAAACATATGTGGAATACTGATTTTATTTGCCACCTAGGACATGTGCACTCTATAGCTGCACTTCTCAAGCTGCAGTTAAATGGTTTTGGTAAAAGATCTTAAAAAACACCCGGCTCTATTTTTTGGTTCATGAAACATCCCTGTCAAGTAGAACAAATGGTCTGCACTCCAGAGGACAACAGTCAGGCTTAGTTCATGTCACTTTTTTATTCTTCTATTTTTATTCATTTATTTTTAGTCATTTCCAGTGCAGGAAGCACACGGACAGATGTTTCGGTCCTCAGGGCTTCTTCAGTGTGCAGGCTTTGGAGGGCCGAACCGTCTGTGCAGCTTTCTTAGGCATTGAAAACAAGTAAAAATAGAAAAAGTAAAGGCAATACGGCTTAATTAGTATTTAATAACAACAACAACAACAACAATAATAATAATAATAATATAGATGATTGATTTTCATTTTTTTGCATTCTGGGCTTGGCTCTTCACCCCTTTAAGACCCTTATTAGGATAAGTGATTATAGAGAAAGAATGGATGAATGATTTTCTACTGGTAATTGTTTAGGTAATATACTGTGATTGTGGCATAAATAGGATTTTTTTCCCCTCAAAAACAAACAAACAAACAAACAAACAAACAACCAAGCAAACTTCAATTCCAAGTAAAATGAATATTCCACTTATGTGAAAGGTATTCATATGGGCAGTTGTAAAATTAGGGATTTGTTCAGATGGCTTAATTAGACTATTACTCGCACTAGGTTACTGGCAATGGCTGCATTATTGTGCACATGTAAACATAGGCACTGATTAGCAGCTTCAGTCAGAGAAAGGGAAGTAATCAGTAAAATCAGCAGCTGGAGTGTTTGGCTGGATGGGAAACCTGCATGCACGTGGCTGGAGACTGCTGCTGCAAATGTTTTGTACTAATTTTTATTATTTTTGTCGATCCTCTCCTGGAAGGAAATAAGTGAACCCGCATGCTTTTCCCACAGGTTAGGCAATTATTTATTATGCTGTGCATCTAATAAATAATTGCAGGTTCACTTTGTTTGTACGGCTGTTCATTCAACCCAGTACCTACCCTAATGTGCGTGGACTAACTCCAAAAAAAAAAAAAAAGCGACTCTGCTGGAGGGAAACAGACCTGAATCACAAGCCAAGATGGGTTAAGTTTAAAACCTTACAAAACAGGTGAATATAACCAAACTGATGACTGTATCTTTACCACAAAATAACAAAATTACAGGCATGGCACAGGCGAGGGAACAGATCTGTGCCAGGTTTTTAGCTGCTGGGGGGACAGAAGTCAGCGCTGGGGGCCTCAAAGTGTTTCTCAGCGCATTGACTCCTCTGATTTAGTCTTATTCTAAAAGGGGGGCAGGCTGATTCAGTCACTGAGCGGAATAAGGAGACGTATTGATTGTTGTTTCAAGGTTTTACGGGAGACGGCAGAGTTATGGCAGTTGGGCTGCAGTGGCTCTCCGCCAGGAAGAGGAATCTGGGCACTGTCAGCAATCCATGCAGCCGCACCATAAACAAAGTGAGCCGCAAACAAACACAGTGTCCTCACTCTCCACATGCATGCATGCACACAACAGTACACGGCACGGAGAAATGACATTACCGTAAATGTGTTTTTATTAATAATAACAGTATCTCTTTTAATGAACATTGCAGATACATAATAGAAAATAAATCAGAAACAGGAGAGATGTCCTCTCAAGAGTAGTGAAAGTGCCTGGAATAGTTCTGTGCTATATATTTGTCATTGTTATTCGTCATCGTCATCGTCTTCGTTATCAAAGCCATCGTCACCAGAAGGATTCAGTTTATCATGAAACAAAAATGTATATCAGCCCCACTCGGAAAATGCAAACACATTCACATGGCTTCCCAAAGCAGAAGTGCTGACTCAAGCCTCCTGTCTACATCGCATTGATTCTACAAGTTAATCTGCAGTCAATATTAGTATTTCTACTTTGAGAGGCCTTGCGAATCATGACCATTGGTTTTTATGAATATTATGGCTCGATTGTCTTCATCTTACTTACGTTTTTGTCTTGATTATATTTACACAGCGTCACAGAGCACAAGGAACGCCTTCAGAAGTGTTGCAGAATCGGTGCTCTTGAACGTAACCCAAATGTTAATTAGTGAAAGGGTCAAAAGGTGCAACACACTGAAGTGGATTGACTCAGAAAATCAGCCTGGCTCAAATAATCAGCTGAAATGGACTCAGTTATCGATACTATTGGGTAATTGAATAATTTTACGTGGTGAAGTCAAACCGATAGGATTGTCCCCCAGAATGCCAATCCCTCCCATGATGCACTCTGGCCAGGTTAGAGCAAACACATGGAGCCACTAAAAGTTAAAAGACCCAAGCCTGATTTAAAGTGTTATGTCGTCAGCATATCATACACTAAAGAGGACTGACACTTTCAAATTCCAATCAAGCACACCTGAAAAAAAAAAAAAACCCAAAACAAACAAACAAAAAAATATAACTGAAGATCACAGGAAAATGAAGGGGAAAACACAACATACTGTAATTTATTGTTTACTTGTTTGTCACTTTTGCATATTTAATGGCACTAAATGAAACACGCAACCCCTACCTTAAATGATGTTGCAAGTATTTAGTACGAGGTTAGTTTCCCGAAACAAATGATATGGCACAGCTGCAGGACAGAAAGAATAAGTATACAAGTCGCCGTTGCACGTTTGAGATAGTTCTTGTTTCATTTGACTTTGTGAAATCGCACTTGCCGAGCCGACTGAGATGTGAGCCTCCCTCTGAGGGAAACAGGACCCTTTCGTACATGAGAATGGTTTACTGTAGCTTGCTTTGGTCTAACTTGCTTTAAGTAGCATTTCTATTGTACAGTTACACAATACTCCAGGGTTTAGTTTGCATTTTAAAATACATTCTAGTCATCCTTAAACATTAATTACATCTCAAGTTGAAGGGTTTCATTCTAAAATGCCACAGCCCCTGATGATTATTGGCCAGTATTTTAAAAACACAATTGATTAAATGTTGCTATCTTATAAACAAACGTTATTAGTCTGTAATAACTTCAACATTTCATTGCTAACTTAACCATAAAGCCAAAAACAGTTTTTTTAAGTGCAGGAGACATTTTTTTCTGATGGCAGATATCTCATTTTGGAATGAAACTCTTCATTTTTGCTATCATTATATTCCAACATCCCTTTTCAACAACAGTGCCAAGCAGCCAGGGCCAACTCAAGGTGTTTATAACCGAGGCTTGAAAGCCCTATTTTTTCATTTGAAAGCATAACTCAACCGGCAAATCATTTCCGTTGACCCTGGGATGGAAAACAAATCATAGAGCTGTCATTTCAGGGAAACCGTGTAACACAGATGACATGTTAGCCCTGGACGGCCTTGTTTGGTCCCATGGAGGAAACCAGGTAAATACTTCAAATGATACAAGATGCTTTCATACCATGGCTTTCCTCTCTTCCATCTGCACTGACATCATCGATTGTAGCTCCGTCCTCACACCAAATCAACTGTTTAATGTTACAATGATTGTGAAATGCAGTCGACGTGGCTAAGAAACAAAAGCCTATCGAGTTGCAAACACTATGCATGGTGTGCTGGAAATGCCAAAACTCCCCTTTTAACGATGAAAAGACAAACATACTTTTTTTTTATTTCTTGCAGTACAAGGGTAAGACATTTAGTGAATGACTTTCTATAGATTTTTTTTTGTGAGCTATGCAATTCCACATTAACAAAACATTGTTGGAAATATTCTGTATTATGTTTCCCGATTCCTTCTGTCAGAAACTTTATAGGTATAACTTGTCTAAGCAAATATCCATCAGTTACAAAAATAGACTTTTTTTCATAAAATAATACACATAATTAATTTTAGGTGATATAATCATCTGTTAAGGTAAATAGCAAGGCTGTTTTTTTTTTTTTAAAGTAAATATTATCGAGAGAGATAGATAGAGAGATAGAGAAAGAGAGAGAGAGAGAGAGAGAGAGAGAGAAAGAGAGAGAGAGAGATGTGAAGCCTAGCACCAGTATTCTTCATATCCCTCTTAATAGCCAAGACTCGGTGTTTCCAAAAGCATTTTAACGTTGAAATGATCTGAGCGCTAAGATGGATTTGGGAAACCCAGCCCATTCCCTTTAAAATCTTTCACGCTCTCTGAACTCCATATTTTGCATAATCTAGTTGAGTCCCTTTTGAAACCAGATTCCATCTTTTAAACCCTACAACCACCAACACAAAATAAACTCCGCCTCTCCACCCCGAAACTGACCGTATATCATCGTCGTCTCCCAAATACGGCAACTTTTACCCCCCAAAAAACAAAAGCTTGAGAAACTACACCAGCCAACAAGTTAAGATAAAGGTAACGACGGTTTAACCAACACATCTCACAGGCCATTGCTTCACTTTTATACAAACAGAAACAAAACAAATAATAATAAAATAAAAAAGAGTCCCAAATCGATGATAAAACATAAAGAAAACAAGTCCCAAACACTGATGCTACAAAGAATTAGAAAACATATGTACAGGACCCTGTATTCCTTGAGTTTCTGGGTAAATGATCGTAGGTGTTGGCTTGTGTTACGTGAGTGTTTATACAGGCATACAAAAAAAGTTCTTCTTGCTTCATTTTTTTTTCAGTTTCAATAAAAGCTCTCATTGGACAAAACAAAAACAAAAACCCAAAAAACCCAACAACTCTGCCATCACCGATTTGTCCAGTGAGTTTGACCCCCTCCACGTCCCGCCTCCCCTGGTTCCCCCTTTGTATCCTGGTGCAAATTCAACAGCAGCAAGTAGCTTTAGTGCCATTCGGGTCCTTTCGGTTCGAGCGCCGTCAGGGTCCAAGTGCCAGTGGTGAGTCCTCCCTGTGATGGACATCGTGCGGATCCACGCGAGGGGCGCGGCAAAGACCCCCGTCCCGTGCCAAGTTCGTCCCGCCCGGCACCGTCTCTGTCACCAGATGACGCTGGATATGCTGGTCTCTCTGGGCAGCAGCGGCAGCATGGCGTTGTTGGCGTGGCCCTCCTCGAGGCTCTGCTGGCGCGGCGACTTGGACTGTGGCCTCTGTCCGTTGATGAGGGTCATGGGGATGTTGCAGTAGGTGTGCTGGTTGCCTAGCGAGGAGAGCGGTGGGAGCGTGCCACCAGCCGGCAGGTCGTAGTCGTAGCTACGGTAATAGTGTTTCTGCCTCATCTGGGTGTGGCATGAGTTGTGGAATGATGAGCGCAAGTCCGGGTGCGCCGTCGCCATGGCGGTGGAGGTGGCCGCCGCCATGGAGATGGCCGAGACCGTCTGGAGCTCGCCAAAGGGGCCCTGCTCGCTGACGTCCAGTACCTGCTCATGGGAGATGCTGAGGGGCTCCATGCGCTTGAAGGGCATCTCATACTGCAGCTGCTTCCAGAACTTGGAGTTGAGCTTGTTGCTGGACGGCCCGCGCCACTTGATGACCGTCAACATCTTGATCGTGTGTTTGAGGGCCTCCACTTCCTGATAGTTCATGATGCCGCGCAACTCGGCGCACTCGATCAGGATGACCTTGATCTCGCCGGTTACCAACATGTTGCGCAGCCGTGTCTCCAGCTCAAAGATGCTCCACCCCCTCCGCACCACATAGTTGGGCGTCATGACAATGATGAGACGCTTGCTCTGGTCCACACAGCGCGCAACGTCCTCGATGTAGGCTGGACAGGCAGACAGACAGACAGATAGGCAGATAGACAGATACAGACAGATAGGTGGGAAGAAAGAACAAGATTGGACAAAGGGAAAGTGAAGCAACACAAACTCTGCTGTCTCGCTGTAAACAACAGTCCTCATGCAATAAAATGCACTCATTATAAAAAAGGCCTGTTTTCCAAGTGTTTAATTCTACCTGCTTGTATACATTCAGTTTAGATCACAGAAATTTTACACACAACACTGTGCTATAGACAATGGAAATGTGATAAAAACATAAACAAATAAACAAACAAACAAACAAAAAAACGCTAACCATAAATACATAGAGAACTCTCTTGGCGACTGGAGGAAAAAAAAAAAATCTTGATCCCGGTGCTTAATTGTCTGCTATCTTCTTTGACAAACTACAAAAGTTAAAACTAGTTTCAGGCAGTATCCAAGGTGTGAATGTTACAAACATAATCTGTATTTATGTCTGAAAAATAACATGAAATGATATGGAAACCCTCAAATGACTGCATGATAGAATCTGGTACATTTTTGATCATTATCAATAGAGACAGCTACCGATATACTGATATAAACATGTACAGCATGAATGTCATGTTTGTGAGCAGGGAATGTACAATAAAGGAGAATGAGAAGGGGTCACTTGTTTTGTATTGCAGGACAACAGAAAACAAAGCAGGTAAAGCAAAGCCAAATACCTGTGAGTGCTTAAAGGAGCGTTTTTTCACCAAAAGGTAGGTGGGGCCTGACTGGAAATATTACGTACATGTTCCTAATGATTAGCTCAGCTGCTCTTGTTGTGCAGAAATTGGTTTAGCGTTTTCTACTGGGTGTCAGGAGAGGAGGGGGTAGATAATGTCTGCTTTTAGCCTTTTTTTCCAGAGGCAAAGACAAGAGTAGCTCCTCAAAAGCAGGTAGACGGGATTAACTTGGCTTCCCTTTCCAATCAGAGCTTACCACCCTCTTGTGTGTGTGTGTGTGTCTGTGTGTGTGTGTATGTGTGTGTGTGTGTGTGTCTGAGAAGATGAAAGATGAAGAGGAAGCTAACAGCGGCTTCTGGGCTCTAGTTTCCCGGCGCAGCGCAGGGTGGCGCAGTGAGGCGCAGTGAGGCGAACCCCGTGCAGAGCTAGTTTGGACCAGCGACACACGAGGGGCGGACGGTTTGCTAGTTTCGCAGACCAAGGTGCGTCGAGATGGGAGTGGCGTTGCAGCAGGGGGAGGTGTCGACAGATTCAGTTTGGCGCAGTGACAGTTTCGTGCCAAAAGGCTTCGCCGAGGTGCGCCAAAAGCTCGCCATCTGAAACCATGTCTACTTTCCGCACAAGGCGGAGCGGAGCCGACGCAGTGGAAGTTTGGCTGACAGGCGGGCAGTGCGCACACGTCACCAAAACCTCACAATCAGCACAAACGGTGCCAGTCTCCTTTGATCTGACATCAGTTGTGACAGGACAGTTGATATAGAGATATATGTATGTGCTGATTGTGATCGTAGCATTGAATAGTGTTTTTTGTCGGCATTTATTGCATTGTTCATGTGCCTGACATTCTGGAAGCCTGCCTGTGAGGTTTTGGTGACGTGTCCGCACTGCTCGCCTCCACTCTGCGCCGGTCACCGGCTCCGCTCCGCCTGCGGCAGTAGACCTCCATGCCAATTGTGTAAACTTTCATTACGCCTTTGCGCAGCGCATTTTAAAGGCGAGTACAGGGGCTCATTTGATTGGTTAAATGTGAATCGGCTTTGTCAAACCCACTCCACGCCTCCTCTCCTCCCTTGCGCCGGTAGGAGGGACGGCGGAGTACTTGCGCCACCGAGCACGGTGTGCCAAACTTGCAAAATCCACCTGGCCACACCCAGTTGGCGAAGCGCATCTGCGCTACGCCCCCGCCTCGCCAGGTCTGCGAAACTAGAGCCCTCTGTGTCTTTCACCCTCTTGCTTCCCCTTACAGTAGTAGTAGACAGTGAGGCCGTGTGTGCGTGAGTGAGCAAATGTGCTCAGTGTGTCAGCAGGTCTTAGCGGAAACAAACGCTGCAGCTCATCTCCCTCGCTCTCCGTCTGTCCTGCTCTCCCCCTCATCCCCCATATCTGCGCAAGTGAACTCAAATGCCCTCGATTCTTTTATGTCACGGGCTGGCGGAGGCCCGAGGCTTTGCAAAGAGAGAGACCTGATTAAAGTAAATTTGGATCTGAAGTCGTCTTTTACTTTGACGTGACAAGTCAATCTCTTTTCTGTTTGGTAATTGGGCCTCATGCGGCAATTCACCACTCAGCTGGCTCTAGCTAATACTCCCCGGCAGGGTTAGGGCCCGTTCAATTAAACCAATCTAGGAAAAACAAAAGTTTTTTTTCTCAGAAAGTGTTACTTATCCCATCTTGAATTAAACAAATGAGAATGGATAGTACATCATTAACTAATGACTAGCAGTTTCACTCCACATTTTGAGTTGATTAAACTGAAAGTAAATTGACCCTGACCCCTCTTTCCTGTGTGGTAGTGTAACACTTCATGACTCCATTTAGATCCTCCCTGCAGAGACTTCAAACAACTGCCTTGCAGGCAAATCATCTGGTAAGAAAGGAAAGTAGGAGTACTAACTAATTAATGTCTATTTAAAAAAAGGCAGTAGATCTGAACCACATTTTGACTGTGATTCTCACTGGTGGCAGTGACTCTCAAGCGTGACATAATTTTGCAGCCCAAATAAGGGATTCTGGACCTACTCCTCTTCAGTCTTACATGAAAAAAAAAAAAAAAAAAAATGAATAAAGGTGTGAAATGTCTATGACTACATGCAATGCTACTACTGACTCTTATTGCTCTGTGTTTTTTTTTTTTTTTTGCACTCTGGTGGATTCTGAAGATGCAATTAACAAAAAATCCTAGTCTGTACTAAGTTTTCAGCATTTTGTGACTTGTTTAGCGTGGATAATGCAATATCTCCACCATGACTGTTAATATTTTGAGGAAACAGATCCCAAAGGCTGCTTATTTTTGCCATGGGTAAAGAGGAGAGAAAGAAGAAGAAGAAGAAGTAGTAGTAGCAGCAGCAGCAGAAGAAGAAGAAGAAGAAGAATTGACAAAATCTGAAAGGCATGAAATGACAATACAACCTGAGAGAAAACTGTGGTGTTGATACCACTGATGCCCATTTTGCTGTGTTACCAGAAAATGCACTTTCCCACTAGGAAAAATGCAGTGGAACAGCCCTTTAAGTCAGAATTCCATGTGGGGAACTTGATCTCTCAACCCCTACGTTTCCAAGATGCAGCATACAGTGTAAACACTAGATATATTAATAATCCTCAAAATAACCTGAAGTTCGATTTTCAGCATTGCACACCTGTAAATCTATTAAAACAGCTGTGTGGTAAATGGTTCAGCATATACTTCTCTAGTGCAAAGCTGCACTTCTTGTGGCGCTCTTTATTTCTTCCTTTTTTTTTTCTCTTTCAAGCTGGACTACTAGAACACACAGAGGTTGTAATTACGACCAACCGGCTGGGAATTTCCGACTCCCAGCTTCAAGCAGCATAAACAACCTGCTCAAACTGAACCGCTTTTCACCGGGAGCGACTACAATATGTTCCCATAAATAAACAACCTGGGTTTAGAGGCAGATTACAGCCTGTGACATTTCAATTAATGCAGGACTTGGGCCATAACTGTTCCAGAACGTAGCCAAACTAGACCGTCATCTAAATGATAGAATAAATAAGCCTTCTATGTGCATGGGATTAAATGTGAGAACTCACAGAGGACCTGCTGTCATTCATGTGATGCAAGACTCAATCCTGTGAGCGCAGAGTTCAATCACTTGATTCAAAGTCAAAATTCACATCATTTTCGAGCTGAAGTCACAACTCTTATTGTACTGTCAATCAGACCTGGGCAACATGGCCTCCTTTACACTTGGCAATAGCATGCACCTCTTATCCGGATTGTGTCTTGACATGATTTAGCTGGATTACATTTATACCTGACATTAAAATACATCTCCAGGGTGCACGGTGAAATTGGATTTCTCTTTCTCTTACAAAATGCTTCAGGATTTTATATTTTATCTGTAGCTGAATAAAATCCACTCACCCAGGAGGCATGTTAATGCCAGGCATAAAACAGTCAAAGTGTTTGCAAATGTGGTTTGTTTTGTCCGACTTTAATGACCAGCTGGTGGGGGGGACTTCTCACACGAGGCACGAAAAGCTAGAAAATGTAAACGTAGGAAAACATTTAAAATCTGCTGTGCAACTTTGTCATCATGCGGTAAACCCCATCCATCTGGTCAAAACAAACAGCAAACATTTCTTGCGCCTACTATTGAATCCAGGTCAATGCAAGTGTAAGTACCTGTGAAACAAATGACTTAATACATTCCTGACTTGATGAGAAAGTCACAGTTCAGTGGGTGCTGGCACAAGAGTTAAAAATCTGGGGAAAAAGTACCTCTAAGTAGTCTTGTGTCATCCTGGAAATGATCATTGGTGAAACCTAAACATAGATATTTACATTCAAAGTATGATCAGAATTGTAGAAAAGCATTAAAAAACAGTTCTGTGAAACGGGGGGGGCATCGCTCTGGCATAAACTGTGTGTCCATAGGTTCTCCATTGGCGATTGTAAAACAATAATCGCACTGACCAGTTTATTCCAGTTTAATATGGGATATGCAGATTAAAAACCCAAGGAAAAGTCTGAAGTCTCAGCCAGGTTTCACTGCTGCTGCCAAATATTAAGCAGTGCTGGATGCACAGTAAATATGTACAAATTTACGACTATGGCGAAATGCCCAATATTTAAAAAAAATCATCCAGCATAGAATAAGTTACTTATCAGCAGCTAAGGCGGGGGATTGCAGACAGTCTGAAAATAGCAAAGGCCAAACTGAGTCTATCTATAGCTGTGGATTATGTTTTATTGTAGCTAGTGTTGCAGTGCTGATTCATTCCCAACAGAAACTAAATGTTTACACATAAATACAATAAGCCATTGAGCTGTGGCACTCTAATGACAGAGGCAGACACACGTTAGATGCCTCTCAATCCTTGCGTTTTTTTGTTTTTTTTTTTTGCCATTTTTCCCATATTACAACAGTCCCCCACATCAAGCACATAATCACAGCAAGGGATTCAGCATATAACCTTGGCACAATGCCACCGAAGAGGAACATAATTAGTAATGGCGGTGTGTGCGGGAAGACAGGCAGATGCAAGTCGTCAGATCAAGGCTAATAACATAATGACATTATCAAACTCATCTGATAAGTCTGATGAGTTAATCAAAGATAAGCACAGGGCATGGTGAGAGGCTCCATTAGAAATATACTGCGGCAAAACATGCATTAATATCCATGCATAAAGAGCTTTTTGACTGTACAAGTGACATCATTACAAGGCAACATGCAGAGGTACAGTTTGTGTGGAGCTGGATCAGGGCAATGTAATAATAGGCTTGTTTTTTTCCATTAATTATGCTGTACATGTGGGTTGGGCTATTATACCTCCCACAGGCTTTACATAGCTCAGATAATGCACTTTAAAACCGTGAATACGGACCACCCAGTAACTGCAGACTCTCACTCTGACTTTTATAATTCATGATTAAATAAAAAAATCAAGCCTTCCTATAGTCACAACAGGCCATAGAACAAGAGGGGGTGGAGAGGTTACACAGAAAACGTAATTTCTTACAGGCTACTTTCTAAAAATAAAAAAAAATAAAAACATGTCAGTTAACTTATTCCTGTGAGTTAGTCAAACTAAGAAGTGTAATCTGATTGAGTAATTGACTGCAATTTATCCATTGACCCGTTCCAAATTCTGGGCTGTGATTTATGAAGCGCAAAATTCAGAATGTGCAAAGTGATAGCTCTGGCCACAATCCCACGACAGAAAAAAAAAAAATCTTCACTAAAAACATGCTTCTGAGGAATGAAACTGCAATCATCAGCTCCTCAAAAGTATTTGTAATCTGATTACTTTCTTGCCAGTAACTATAACAAATTACAGTTACCACTGTTGGAATCAGATTACTGAAACATCAAGCGGTTTCTTGAAGATGCCCTCCCTGCACAGCATGCATGCTACTGCAAAGATGAACCACTAGCATAAAAAAATGTAGGGGTCCTTCAGGGGTGCTGCTGAGAACCTCGGGCGCTTTGAAGTTCCAAAGATGTTCCTCTAAGAACCATGTGGTTCCATGAAAACCCCAATAGAGGAAGGGTTTGTTGCAAGCCCAGCCTCTGTTTGGATGTGCTCGGCAGACTAGTAGAATTTGCAGTTTCATCTACGTACTTATGATGTTGTAAGACATTTCTCACAAATGTTATATATTTTTTCATCCTTCCTTTTCCAAGAAGCATTATGAAATATTAGATATATTAAAAGTATATCAAATTGCTAGGACACAATATGACTGACAATTATTATCAGTGGTGAAATCAAGTACGAAGAAAAAAGAGATAAAATAAATTATGCAACAAAAAATAACTTTAAATTTCTTTTTCATTAATACTGAAGTCAGTTCCTCCCAGTTTAAAACTGAAGAACCCCTAAAGCTCGCTTTTATTTTTTGCAGTGTACCGTTCAGTTCAGACAGACGGGTTGAAAAAAATCAGGCTCATAATAATCAGACTTTAAAAAAAAAATGAATGGCCACGTTCACTCGTCTTAGTCACGCCACAACACAGATGCATCACAAAAAACGGCAAACAAAGCATATCACCAACGCACGTGACCACAGCAACACGGGCAACACCAGTGACAAACATTCGACACAACGTGAGATCGCCATGAGAGAGAGAGCTTACTTCCTGTAGGGATCAAGTCCCTGTCTGGAATGAAGAGTTTATACCCATAATGCTTCTCCAGGACGTCAGGGAGGATCTCCAGGGCAAAGCGCTCCTCCTCTCTGGTCTCCTGGCTCCACTGGTCCGGATCCACTTTGGTGTAGGAAAGGTAAGCGTCATAGTCCTTGTTATCTGCAGGTGGAGGGAGAGAGAGGTGTGTGTCAGCGCTTGTTATCTGCAGGCAGAGACACACAGACGGGTGAAATGTTGCAATTCTTGTTATCCGCAAGCTAAAGTGACAGAAAACCGTCAGTGACATTTTCCAGCAGAATCATAATTGTCATCAGTCCTTCAAACCAGACTGTCTTATTTAGTGTTTCATAATCCCTGCTATCACACAGGTGGAGAGGAAGACAAAATAAAAATAAAGCCTTGGTGCATTCACTGTCACTACACTGAATTAGAGTCAAGACTCGGTTTTATCACAGTCATGTATGGTGTTTTTTTTTTTGTTTTTACACGGCTCACAGTGTATTTTTAATCCAAGTGTGCAGCCAACTATGCCGCAAAAACTCTCCATCTTCACAAGTCATTTCAGTCTGATGTGCAGTGTTAAAAATCTTGCTTTTCTTAACACAAGTGAAAATATCTGACAGAAGGATGAGGTAATCCCACTAGTTTGCAATGCAGTTTCACCTGTTTCAGGAATTGTTCTGGGAACACTTATAAATTTGTTGAAACAAGGCAGAATAAGGCAGGTCAGCCCACTAGGATCAAGAAAATAACACTTGATTCAATAAAAATTTGGAAACAAGCTGAATTGTGTTGGAAAAAAATGGGATTACCTCATTCCACTTCAACACTGAACATAAGACTAAATGACTTGCTGATATAACGATTTTTGCAGTGTATTCATTCAACTTCATCATGATGTAGTGGAACAGGACACCTCCATTACACTGACCTCTCTGGTCGCCTCTGTTTATTGGGCGTGCTTTTCATTACCGCTCTGTCCCTCCTGACAAATAATGTTACCTTGCTAGCTGGTTGCCTACCGCTGGCAAAACAAATTAGACTCCAGGCTGTCCGCTGGGCTGAGCTAACTGCCCAACACTACCTACCAGGACGGCACATGGCATGGCTCCATCACACACATGAAAGACTTGATTGATGATAGATTTGAAAGGACTGAGCAGAGGGAGGCTAAGTCCTAAACGAGAAGTGAGTGTGGAGCTAAATGTTTCTTCCCATGCCAGAGCACTTCGGCGGGCTGACGCGGGAAAGCAGAAATGAAAATGCAAATGGAGGAAATGGGAGCGGGACACAAAACAGCCTCCTCACCTCAGAGAACACAAGATGATAGCTGGTTTTGTCTCTAATGATGTTCACACTGCAAACTCTTGCCCTCAATTCTGACTACTTGCACAAGTTTTTCAAAGTGACCACACATGATCAGTTTGAAACAACCTGCATGCGCTCAAAAAGATGACTGCTGAGTTTATCATCCACAATATGCCCAAGTTCACTGTATGGCCACTTTAGTGATTGGACTCTTTTACCTCTTGAATTTGATTTTGGACTCTGCAGCAGGGTTTTCTGCTCAGCTATTTCTCTCACAATCTTTTCAGACACTGGTTTCGATTATGGTATGTGCCCCCTTTCCACCAAGATGCCTTCAAACTTAATGCAAATGAGGAGGAGGTGTCATTCTTTGTGTGACTGACAAGAGCAAAACAATAAACATGGAAGATGTTGAAGCTGTTGTTATGTTCATGATTATTTACTTCTGTGCCGCTGTGATGTTGCATTTGGTTTTGGAGAAGAGAGTGAGGACCCTATAAAGCAAGAGCTGTAAAGACCAAAATGCTTGTACGTAGAGTTGTGGAGATCGACTGACATGGTATGCAGTTGCAAAGGAGATGAAAGGAAATGAAAGGCGGAACAATCTCTTGACAGAACAATATTTTAATAATTTGTGTTTGCTCCCCAGGAAGTCAATTTATGCAAATATTTTGGGCAAAATACCATTTTTTCAGCTTACCCTGACCGAGACAAGATGTCCGATGCCTTTTTCACCTTGGTATGTCCAGTGGTTCGGTTCTTATGGGTAGCATTTTGTGTTAGCTTAGCATAAAGACTTGAAGTCTATGGGGGTCATTAGCTTCACTCTGTCAAAGTGAAAAAATAAACCTCGCAGGAATTCCAAAGCTGTCTGATTTACTCAGTATATCATGTGTGTTTGAAATACATGTATTTTCATAAAAAGAGAGAGCTGTTTTATGTGAAGTTAATTTGTGGTAGATCTTCCTATACCTTCAGTGGTACATGGATCACTGGGATATACGAATGGTCAGAGGTTACAGTTCCAGCATCTATCTTATCCTTAAACCTGTGTTTTTTTTTTTGTTTTTTTTTTAAAATCCCAAGTCATGTATTTGGAGTCGCTGTAAGGGTTTGCCCGAAACATTGGAGAATTCCTTTAAGCGGAAACAGAAGTAAGAGTGGTTTCCTGGCATCTGGTGTTATATGAATGTGGACAAAATCAGCAATGAATAGATCAGATTCCATGTATTTTTTCTGTTCACGCTGCAGTAAAACCATAAAATCTGTGCCATATAGGGAGGGTGGAAAAGATCAGAATTGGGACACTTTCAGCGGCAATGTGAACGCACGCCACAGGCAAACTCCTCAGAGATGCATGGGGGGGTTTGGAGCGGTGCATTTCTCTATTCATTACCCCTGAGACAATGCACAATCCATGGTCGGCCTCCTTTATAGTGCCCACCTGCAGTGCAGGAGCCAAGAGTTGATGTTTTCAACCCATCAAACACACCGGGGAGAGGGGAGAGGATGAGAGTAGTGCAGAGTGAATAAGAGAGGAGCAGATGGGAGAGAGAAGCGGGATTTCAGGATGTAAGTCTTCGGTGATCAATTCTCAGTATAGCATCCCATTTGTCTACCTTTTAATATGCTCTCTATTTTACTCTCCTTCGCTAGCCTCCTGTCTGTCTTCCTTTCTCCAGGCACTGCTATGAGACTGTCAACAAGATTCATTCATTTTCCAGAGGGTAATCTTGATGTTTGGCAAGCGCTCCACGCCATGATTCACTGTTCTTACATGACACCATGTAATTAATCTAATTCATTTTATAACATGCATTTCCTTTTACAACTTTGGAGACATGTAAAAATAATTGAAATGTAACCTCATAATCACTTGGTATAACTAACTCCGAGGCTCATATTCTGTTTCACAGCGATATAAATCTCCCCTCCTCTCTTTCTCTCTGGTATCGTCTCCCTTTAAAAGAAAGCCGTGTAGGCAGATCAAGAGCTATTTTAGTGTAGCTGATTCACTCGTCTGTGGAGAGAGGGAGGGAGAGAGAAAGAGAGAGAGAGAGAGAGAGAGAGAGAGAGAGAGAGAGAGAGAGAGAGAGAGAAGGCAGGCAGGGGTGAATCTCAACTGGGGTGAATCTCGAAGGCGGAATGACCCTCCTCTCACATCTTGAGGAGTCACTCCTTCCACGATCAAGGACCAGTGAGGTGTATCTAAGAAGCACAGCACACCTCTGAAACCACATCCGCCCCTCCATCCTCTGCTTCCCACACACCGACTGCAGAAGGGGAGCGACTTGACTGACGCACACCGCACACACAGGGAGTAATATATGCATGTGCAGAGCGAGCCCACAGTTAGATTGTGAACTTCTGAACTTGCGATGGAGAGCGCTGAGAGAGTTGGAGGCGTAATCTCTGGGATATCTCAGGGCTCCATTACGTTTAATGGAGAGTAGATTGGGATGTAACGTACATAGTTAACTCAGGAGCCACGAAACACACAGAGCAGCACTGCTAATGAGCAGCTCTGCTCTTTCTTTTTTCTTTTTTCTTAATGTACTGTTTTGTTTTCCATTACTTCATTTAGCGAGAAGAATGTGGCTTTGCATCAGACAACAGCACGCAGACCGCTGAGATAAAGGAATTCTGGTTTTAACATTTTTTTTTCTTTTGGTCCTCTTACAGCGTGTGTTCTGCTCATTAAAGGTACACATTTTGAGCTTTGAGCCCACACAACCATTGAACAGTTTCAACTTTTTTGTTGATCAAAACTGAGTTTAAGCAAAACTGATTTATTCATACATTCATGAGTTTTGAGCATTATTTTATGCTTGTATGATCTATCTATCTATCTATCTATCTATCTGTATTCCTATCTTTTTATTTTTTTCCCCAGCTGGTATGTGAAGTCTTCCATGTTTATTATTACAGAAATGAACTCTTCAGATCACCCTTTACAACTCCAAGCTCATGATTTGTCCTCTTTCTTTTATTACCACCGCGTACTTGACTTTTGAATCCTCATTCTGATCAGAATGGGTTATTGTGATGATGTTTTGTACACATGGTTACACTTCAAAAAACTCCAAGCTCATATTCAGTGTAACAATCTTGATTTTTTTTTTTTTCAAACAAGGTAAAAACAAAACAAAAAAACATCTAGCTGGTGGGATGAGATAATCCCACTTGTTTCCAATGCTAATCAACTTGTTTTCAGATTTTTTCTTAAATCAAGGGTCGTTTTCTGGAATTTTTTTTTTCATTGTACAACATGCAAACTCAATCAGATGTATTACTGTTGCTGCATGTATGTGTCATTAAAGCTATTAATGGTCAGTAACTCCGGTTGAGTTTGAATGCTGCTGGTCATGCCGACAGCATCGGTGTGCTTATTTACGGCCGAGTGTTGATGAGTTCCCACCTTCTCGACAAGCTCGCCCCACTGTTGTCATCATGAAGCCTATTACTGATTCCACTGACACCCACACAATGTGACAACAGAGTAGTCTTTAACTAAAGGGCGCCGCTGACAAGTGGCTGACAGTCCATCATGTTGTTATGTAATCCTCACAATTTTACATCTGTCAAAATGAGGCGCATAGATGGTTTCAATTAGGTTTTTTTGTCTACATTATGGTGCACATATGTGGGGAAGAAGTGGTTTAATGGCTTTATTGATGAAAAATGCGTGTTCAGCCATATCTTGCATGCACTTACTTCTTCTCTCTTTCAGTGCAGTGGTTACCATAGCGATGGGATCTCGATAACCTGGACCCTCTTGCTTAGCGACTGCTTTGTCTCCACTTAACAGACGACCAATTCCAGCTGCCTCTTTTGTTTCCTATATAAACCCGCACTGTACAACACCTTTAGGCGAGGGGCATGTGTGTGAATGCAAGTACGGTAAATATGCATGTACACTTGTGTATCTGTGTGGGTTTGCAAGTGGCAGAGGTGGCAGCGGAGTGATCTAATCGACCGCGGCGTGGAGGAAAGTATCAGGGGTCTCCTGAGAGCTCTGGAGGCAGCGCGCTGTGTCTTATTGAACCTGATCCCTTTATACCCGAGAACAAATTGAAAATCTGTTTCTCTCTCCAAGCACTCACTCGGGTGGCACAATTAAAGGAGACAATTGCTGTTTGGCATTAAGTTCAAGGCCCGACATCCCCCCCCACCCCTTTTTCAACACAACTGCCTCTGGGCCATCCATTATGGCAAAGCTCCACTTTCCGCGGCCGAAAGCTCAACACAGCCAGAGGTAATGACTTTCATTGAAATGTCTGATGTACCAGTCATCAAAGTTAAGCAGAGATGGGAGTAGGAGGGCCTAAGAAGAGAGAAGCTGACTATAGGATACCTTTTACCTTTGAACGCTCATAACTCTCTCCGTTTCTACCTCTCTCTTTTTCCACTGCTGTACAGTCCCTCAGCCTCTCTAAACTAATCTCATTCCCTCTGAATTCATTGCAGCCGTGGTACTTTAGAGACTCATTACGACCGAATCAAATTAAAACTTGTTTCTTGTCTCAGTTTGATGCATTTCAAGCCAAGGCTCATCCACCAGGCCCAATCAGAGTCTGTTACTATTGAAGATAGGGTCCCAGAGTTACTGTTTTTGTCTGGCACAGTGACTCTGTTTTGATTTGTTTTCCAAAGAGTCTTCACCATAATATATTATCCCTTCATTCTCTCACTTGCTCATGTGCAGCATGCCTGCAGCCACATGAGCATGCACATACATACGTGCTGCCTCGCAAGCCTACAATTTCTAAAATCATCAATGTTTCTCTTCATAAAATGAAGAAAAATCCTTCCACAGTTACTCCTACACCTTCACATATTAACAATCTGTGATGTTCTGTACTTTCTAGGAGTTATTTTGTGATGAATCGTTGGAATTTACTTTCCTGATGTATCCACTCCCCCTGAACCTGCACTGTATACATCTACTCCTGTGAGTGAAAACAACGCCCAGAGAACATGCCTGAGCCTGCATTCAGCTGAATGAAACGGTACCGGTATTGGAGCAAGAGGTCTTCTTGTTAAGAAAAAGCAAAATGTATGCCATTTACTTGTAGCTGCAACACATTCTGGTATATTGAGTCTATTGTTGTGGAGCTATCAGTATCTCTGCATTAGAAACATCTTGATTGGTTTGTCCAATTATCTAGTGGAAAAAGAAAATTCATATGAGCAAAAGGCACCATGAAATGCAAAATACATTGTCAACATCTGTTAAAAGTGTTCATAGATTTTTCTTTTAAAGCTGCAGTAGGTAGCTTTGCATGACACCCAGAAGTCATGTAATGACAGTAAACTGCACCCAGCATGCTCATGTTTACCAGCTCCGCTGGACTGTGATGCTGTGCATCAATGGCAACCACAGGGAGGGTGAGGTGTAAGATCTAAAGCTGTAATTTCCAGCTTTCTTTGAACAAAGGGCTCTTTTATTGCTTTTTAGGAAAAGTATTTTGTTTTTAACCTCTGCAACCTTGCTGTTCACGCTGTGGGGCCGTCATTACACACATGTTGCACGGCCAAGCTTTGTTCAAAGCCACAGAACTGTATTACATGGAAATATGTATAAAATTATGCATAAGATGTCTAGGCATTTTTCATCCGATGCAACGGTACAGCCATAAAAAATATGTCTTGGCTCTGAATATTTTACTCGCTACAAGCATGACATCACTTCAACATAACTTCAGTGAAGCATCAGAGCAGGAAGATACAGAATATGCATGTTAATTTATTGTGAGTGTGTAAGACTATTCTTTTCTGACACTGAAGCTACTTAAATTAAAGAGGAAATCAGAGTTCAGGAGGTTGCAGTACATTGAGTTATGTTTTCCCGGCTCATTTCATATCTCATATCTTACCTCCGTCTATATCCTCACTGCCAAAGTGGTTCCTATAGAAGAGCATGAGCTCAATCTTGTAGCACTTGTAAAGGGTCACCAGACAGATCAATAGCAGCAAGATGGCTCCCAGACCTCCGGCCAGCTCCACTGTGTACATCAGCTCAGCTACACGGTGAATGCACAGAGGGGGGGGAGAGGATGGGAGAGAGGGCGTGAAAGTGGGAGGGAAACAGAAAGAAAAAAGAAAAAGGCGAAGAGAAGGGAGAAAGAGAAAGAGTTGATTTTATTCCTTTGTGGAAGTGGAGCTAAGAAAACAAGAACACTCAAAATTGGGTTAAACAATTCAAACAGTGTCAGTGCCAGGCAGGTTGTCAAACAAATGTCATATGTCAAACACATATAGTATAAAAAGTTTAGTATAAAAAATACGTGAAGTTGTCAAATATTTTTCATACTCTCCTTGTTGTCTTGCTGTCTCTCTAGCTCTCAATGTACTACTGCACATGGCATGTAAAAGTCACCCATCTGGCACATAAAGTAGACCAGAATAAACCACAGAAAAACATTTGCAAATACTTTTGGACTAGTCTATATTGAATGTAAACAATCTTAATCATAGCAATGATTCAGTGACAGCAGTGTGACGCCGTTTTGATTATATCTATATCTATACAGAACAGTGGATTCATACAGTGATGATGATGTGAGCTTTCAATCTGCAGATCAATATTTAATTTCGAAAAGATTGGAAAATCAATTAATTTACCTCACGAAAACCAAAATGTAAACAATATTTTGGACCAAGCTTTAACATTTTCAACAAACAGGCAAAAAGCTCACTCCGTTATCTTGAAAAATGTCAACAATGTCTTTTTGTGACCTGGTGCCAGCTATGCACATGATGAATAAAAGTCATTATGATTAGCCAATATATCCTCCATTTGTGATGCAGGATTGTTTTTATTTATTTGGAAGCATATATCATATAACAAGCATACAGAAAGTCGCTTAAAATGTCTACATTTGTAACTTATAGCACAAAATCAGCTTGGCTGAACACTGTGCAAAAATGACCTGACCCTGTTTACAGTGAAATTTATTGTTTGAATGGGATTTTTTTTTGAGATTCATTGTAGAGATTTGTTGTTTGAGGCTACATCTCTGGGATTCCACACAAACTAAAAATGATTTAATTCAAAACTCTTTCTGCATTACATTTCCCCACTATTCTTTCTCCATTGTTCATATTTGGCTAATTGCATCCACACTGAATCCTAATAGATGTGAGCCATGACAGAAATCTGATTCACTGGTGTACAATAGCTGCCAGTTAATGCATGATCCTTCCATGATGAGACAATAAAAAACCCATTGGATATGGAAAAAAGTAATTCTAAAGATTAACTTTTATGAGATTGCATCTATGCATTTTAAAAATGTTCCTAAAAATGCATCTTCTGTGGTTGCATTTATACCTGTATAATCTGTATCTGCATTACTTTTTCCTGCTTTCCTTCTCCATCTGTTTATGTTTTGTTGTTGTGGCTGGATTTTGTCCAGATTACACATAATTTCAATGCAAATCGAACCACTTCTGTGTTTGTCTTTTAAAGCTCTGACAGCAATGTATATAAAAGCTGATTTTTGTGCATCCAGTTGTCACTTCATGCCTCCTGGCTTGAGTGGATGATAAAAGACACAGTGAAACGTCAAGTGTAACAACGCATCTGACAGAACATTCCCCCACACAGATAACACAAAGATGTGTGTGTGTGTGTGTAGTGTGGGCTGCTGCAGGGCCATGTGAGATGAGACAAAGCTGCTGGCTGTTAGCTGGACTGGTTGCTCTTCAGCCAGATCGAAGTCGTCCGCTCTCCCTGCCATCCGTCATCGCTGCAGCCTGACATCAGCTCATGAGAAGCCATCAGTGGAAGCTAAATTCAGGCTACCACTGGGCTGCACTGTTGATATTTCACACTGCGTTTCACACTGCAGTTTGTTTTGCACTTGTTTTTACTCATGCCACAGGAAGAAAAGTTCAGAGTTGAATTAAGGACAAAAACAGTCATAAGAGGCCAGTTTTAAACTGGTGTTGTTCTGGAGGATGAAAAGGTGATAATTCACACTACAGGACAATAGACTCAACCATTAGGCGCCATGGTCTGGTGACTTGCCTTGAAAGCCAAGTCGTTTGCTTTGTCTTTTCATGATCTTGTCTCTTTTTCAAGGGTTTTTTTTACAGTGTTTTCTGTAGGTTGTCACTCCGCCTCTTGCAGTGCAACATTTCCTCTTGGCTACGCCTCACAAAATCTGGGTGGTCAGCCTTCATTGGCTGACTAATGGACAACAGTGAAAGGCTGGACTTGCTGCATCGCTGCGTGCAGACATACACACACACGCACACAAATACACACAGACACACATACACACAGAGGACTCATGTGCATCACCATCCATCACAGACACACATTTAACCTCATTGGAGTGCGCGATGCCCACCCCACTGCAGCGGCCATCAAGCTGACAGCTCCCATGATGAAGGATGATGTTCTCAAAAGCTAACGAGCATGGCCCGTGCTGCTTTATCACGCCTGTCCAGGCACGACCTTCAGCCAAACTCGCGGACGGGCACACATGCGCGCACATAAACATGCCCCGCCAAACAAACTCCTGTCCCCCCGTCTTCTGTGTGTCCCCCTGCCCTCCAGCCTCTTTCCTCTCACTTCCTCGCCTCTTTCTCCTCCTCGGCAGCCTCCCCTCTCCATCTCATCTTATCTCTTCTCCTCTCTCGGTTCCTCTCCTTTCAGCCTGGGAATCATCCCGAATTAGGCTGCTTATTTGAGAGAGGTGGTGTAGCTAACAAGTAAGGCTGGATCCAGGCAACTTCTTGTCTCAGCTGCTTCCTCTTCACTGTCCTCTTCACCTACGCCTGTATAGCTTTGCCTTCCCACACCTCTTCTTCTCTCCTCAGATATTTGGATAAAATGACAAGCCAGTTCCTCCTCAAACATCAGATATTACAAAATTACAGCAGTGGAGGCCAATTCTTTTCTGCCTGGCATCCATATGGTAGCACTGTTGTGCTGGGGCAGATTAAGGCAAATTAGCTCCTGACAACTTAAGAGACAGGATTGTCACCACGTGGCATTTGATGATTGATCACCTCTCTATGTATACCTTCATCTCCCTCTGTTCTTTAGGGAGAGAGAGAGAGACAGGCAGAGACAGCTAGATGGAAAAATGTCAGTGAGAGGAGAGCAGCGGGGAAAACTGAAGGCGGGGAGCAAGCTGCGCCTGTGTGCGTGTGGCGCAACAAATTCAAGTTGCTGTTTGTAGATTAGAGACAGTGTTTTTTACGATTCTGGACACACAGCCTCAAAGGTCGACAGTAAGTTCTACAAGGATAAGCTGAAGCTGTAAACAAACCCACGGACCGGGGTGATAAACACTGTGTCTATCAACACCCAAGGTTTGGCCTTGATACATAAAAGTGCAGACAGACTAACATGCCGCTCTCTCATCTCTCCCCCTCTCTCGCTTTGTCTCTTTTACAGTTAGACACACACACACTACAAACAAAACAAAGTCCACATCCGGAACCAAGGTCCATCCTGCATGCCTCTCCCGCCGCTCCACGATCATTTCCTGGCACTTTGTAATTTGCCGCCACATGTCATGCACTCGGAGGCGCAATTTGCCACCTCAAACAGAATAAATTATCGTCACCTTGTACTGCCAACACAGAAGTAAAGGAGCTGGTCCAATCTGTGATAAATCAGAGAGCACAGAGCCATCTCAGAACAGGATCTGAATGCAACTGTGGCGTCTGACTAGGTCTCCATTACTAACTGATTACAGACAGCACATGATGCCAGCGGACACAATAAAGCAAACAATTATCAAAAGGAAATCTATGTGATTGCACTGAAATTCCACTTGCTAGGAAGCAAAGACTTAGGTTAAATTAAAAGAGAGACATGAGAGGTCTTGAAACACCACAGGAAAGATTCACAATCACTCTGAAATCTACTTTCTCTGCTGTTTCATCTGTGACCACGACTGGCACGGTGACACCAGCTTGCATGTTAATGAAGTTGACACTGAGACACTGAGGATCACACAAGTCCCTTGCTGACTAGTACATATTTGGTTTCTCACTTGAGTGACCTGGACTTCAGCGTCGTCTGTCACATTAGCACCGCCTTTCTCCCTCATGCACACATGCAAACACACACACAGAACAAGGGAACAGTGTTTAGAAAGGCAATCATCAAAGCTGACTTGTGATTTTATCCTGAAATGAAGTAAGATATAATAATGGAAACGCAACTTTAAAAGCTTAATTTAACTCTAGCTGGCTAGTTATTTCCAGTTCTTGGTACTTTTTTCTTTGTTATAGTTGTATAGAACACACAACTACTTTCCATTCAATTGCTATTGGATGAAATTTCAGAAAAAAAAAAAAAGTTTTGTTTAGTAATACACATAATGTAATTGCCCATTGATCCCATTAGGGTAATTTTTCAATGGGGAGGTTAGAGAGGTCAGGGTCAGCTGAGCCTTTACCAGTGCTGGTAGGGATTCAGTGTCTTGCTCAAGGACACTTCAGTATGGCAGATGCTTGCCAAGATGGGGCTTGCACACGGTCCTCCAGTTCAAAAACTGGGCCACAGCTCCTCTCCTCGTCATCATGGGATTTGAATGGGCTCCTCGTGCCACTGTGTTGGGTTACACTCCATGCACCATCTGGCGGCCCAAGTGGAGGTGCTCAGCTTATACTAGGAGATTTGTGACAGCGTCCAAGTATACATAAAGTTATGTTTAAGTTTCTGTAACATAAAAACTGCTAAAATTCAACTCAAAAGGTTTTTACACAGCTGCAATAGAATGCCAGTAACACACACGAAATGGATAAAAAATGTCAACATTTACAGTGACTTCAATTCTTTAAAGCTATTCAGTGGTCTTGATATAACATAAATGGCCAAGCAGGACATAGTTTAGTTACTATAGCAACAAATAAGGGCTTTCCTGCGAAAATGGCTCTAAGTTCGCCCAGACATAATAAAGGTGAAGTATTACAGGTGAAGCTGAATTATGTCCCACAATGACATTCAAGATGTGTGTGCTTATGAGTGCATGAGAGAGTAAAAACACACTTCCACAGAGATGACTTGTTCAAATAGACCAAAGTCATCTCCAGTCTTGTGTGCTGTCTTTTCACAGCTACGAGAGACAGCCGAGGCAAACTTGAGGCTTTTCACAAAGCAGCACAAACACTGACCTGTGTTGCACTGCAGCATGGATGCACAAAATATTAGCATGTGGACGGGTCCATTTCTGGTAGTATCCTGTGAGGACCAGGCTAATCTTCTCCAGTTTATTTCAAGATTGTGCAACATAAACCCCTTTAATACAGCAAATGGCGGGGAACTGGGCATCCATCAAAGCTGGATCCAAAGCTGCTGGCTTGAAAGAGGAAAAATAACTTACTATGTAAATATATTCAAAGCTGACGACTTTAAGGCTAGAAAGACCCCCTGTAGCCACCTTATAAAAAGGGGAAAAAAACACTTAAATAACCACTCTGAAAAGTGTGTGTATCTGTATTAGAAATCATCATTGGAATA
This sequence comes from Myripristis murdjan, assembly GCF_902150065.1. Lineage (NCBI taxonomy): Eukaryota > Metazoa > Chordata > Actinopteri > Holocentriformes > Holocentridae > Myripristis > Myripristis murdjan. The sequence goes on from NC_043981.1 coordinate 12,540,752, forward strand.
AACGTCGACACAGTCATCTTCAGTGAAGCAAAATCACAGGAAAAAACTTAAAATGTTTGCTTGAAGAAAAAAAAAGGGAGGGCAACAACACGCAACGTTTGTAAATGCCTCAGTAGCTGGTTGATGAAAGATGAAAAAGTGTCTGAGTGAACGAGCTCTGCAATCAAAGGACGATTTGTGTGCATGTGTGTGAGTGCGTGTGTGTTTCTGTGTGTGTGTGCTGGGGGAGGTCACTGCCAGACAGTCAAACAGCTTGTCTGGCATCACATCACCGAAGGCTGTCTCTCTCCAAAAGCACTTTTTCTCTGTCCGCAAGCTAATTCTTCCTGCGGCTGAGATGGATGAACAGCTTTCCGGCACCGTCTACAATACTGTCCCTATTTTTTCCCCCCTGCAGCTAAAAACAACTGGTCAATTCCCTTAATCCCGCTAGTTATTCTTCTTTCTGCTCGGTAAATTGCTGCAAGAGATGTACTCTATTGTCAAAGTGAAGGCCAGTGGTATTAAATGGTGTCTCTCACCTCTGAAGCTGAAACATAGTGTTATTGAATGTCAAGGTCTCCATATCCCTCTTTTAGGTTTACTTTATAACTTATCTTTTAACTCAATTACCTTTTCCATCTCACCAAAGGTTGGATGCTGTGTATATAATTTATTCATTTATGCATAATGCTAACTGCATGTGCATGTGCAGTAGTTATATGAGTGAATCTCTTCATCCTTGCATATAAGTCTTACTCTGAGGGGGAAGTAACAAAATACAAATACTTCATCAGATGTGGAGGTAACTGATTACATTTACTGACATTACTGTAATTGAGTAGTTTTTTGTGTACTTTAGTAGTATTTTCCAAGGTCAGAAATTTAATTTTTACTTAAGCACATTTTTACCTGAGTTTTGTCCTTCACTGCATTTTAAATCAGATCCATTACAGAGAGCAAGTGACAGATTGTGGAACCTTTCACAATAAAATGTCAGTGAGCCAAGATGAGAAGAGGAACCTGCCTCTCCTTTTTGGTTCTGTTGGTTTCTGTCATTTCCAAATTTCACAATAAAAGCTGCACAGTGAAAAACTGTTGGTGGTTAATGGAAGTGAGGACCATTTAGACTAAAAAAATGTGGAATAAGTTTGTAAAAAAAAAAAAAAAAGGGCAACAATATCAGTGGATTGACCTGATGATGGGAAGTATGTAGACTCAGTCATTATCATTATGTGCTAATTCCATGTGTCAGTTGAGTCTACAGGGTCCTCACTTCAGTTTTAACGTAATGCCCCTTTAAAAGGATGCAGTTTGACGTGTCCTCCTTTTCTGACTGCATGGAAAAGATCACAGCTAACACAGTTACTGTTTGGAAACAGGAACTCAGTCACTTTTACTGACAGGACATTTTAAATGAGACACTTTCACTTGTTACTGTTACTCAGTAGAAATCTGTAGTACTCTTTCCACCCCTGTACTTTATTACTGCACTTAAGTAGATTTTTCAGGTATCTGTACTGTAGTTTTTATGCAGTCGATGTGAAGTATTGATTGATTGATTTTTATTTTGCATGGCGTGTCGTCCCAACATCAGGACTGATTGCGACCTAAATGGATGCGACGATCCCTTGGTGTACCCATCTGAGCATATCAAGCACAACATACGTAATAAGACGAAACAGACACGAGGGGGAGACTCGACTGCGGAAAAATGGCATCTAGTGAAGGTGACGTCTGTGACAGGAAGAACTAGCAGCGACATGGATGAAAGTGAACCAGCCAACATTGCCGACAAAGCAGATTGGGAGCAGCAGGTAACGGAGCAGTTAACAGCCGGTTGTCAAAAAAAAGGTCCATCTAAATGTCCTTCAGAAGGCTACTTTTTACTTTTATACTTTGAGAACATTTCAGAGCCTGTACTTTTTAGCTTTATTTGAGTAAAGAAGTTGACGCAGTACTTCTTCTTTTACTAGAGTCTCTTTTTACACAAATATCTGTACTTCTGCTTGAGTAAAGAATGTATGTAATCTACTTTTGCCACCTCTGGTCTTACCTTTCTTGGTGAGCTGAATGTTGGCCTGTCGGCGCCCGTTGCCGTTCTCCACATAGCACGAGTAGTTGCCCAGGTCGCCCTCCTCCAGGGAGTCAATGGTCAAAGAGATGGACACCTCCTGCTCTCCCAGGTGCTCCCGGATTGTCCTGCAGGGGGCGGTAAAGGGCAAAGGAGAGGGTTTGTTCACATGATGATATTTGAACTACTGTATTTTTTTTTTCTAGCACTGAGTAAAATATGAAAGGAAAAAAACACTGCAAAGGAAAAAAAAAACACTGCAAATGTTTGTCCAACTTTTTAAAATTTGTTATGATGATGCGTTTATATCTATCTTGACAGCATCTGTATTTGGGACTTTTCTCGTTAGTGTTTTGAAATCTTTCGTCATTTAAAGATAGGCTGAAAGGGCTTGGGTTTGATATATTTCCTGCTAGACTTCCTGGTTATTTATTATGTGTTTGGGTAGTGGATCGACGAGTGGATTCTCTGAGAAAGTTGTGAACACATGCTGGTAGAGCTGGTAAAGCGGGACCAACTCCACATTAGTGTCTATGGATTTAGAATGGCATATCATAAAAGCTCCTAGTTGTAATGTGGAGGTGGCCAAATAATTTTGTCCATATTGTGTATGTATTGCATATGTCAATGACCCTTTACTACATAAACGCAAACGTCTGGTAAATATGAATTAGTCATGTGATGGTTTTCCCATTTTACCAAGTTGACCAAGAGCTCCTGAATGCAGCATTAGATGTAGCCTACACAGTATGTTGATGTCACAAAGTCATTACAAACTATAGATGAGAGATTAAATTTAATGTTCATGAAAATCATGAAAAAAAAATGCATGATTCATGTAATGACATTAGGTGTACAGTTTAATAAATGGGAAAAAGGTTGAGGTATTGCAAATTTGCGCCAACCTTTTTTTTTTTTTTTTTTTTTTAAATCTTTGTGGATTACAGTATAATTATTTAAGTGCTCCAACACATGCTCCACTAAAGTGACTCAGCGGTCAACAGTATAAAGCTGAGGTATTACAGAGCAGTTCCCAGGTGTGAATGTGTGTAAATGTTTGAATGTGAATCAAATTCTCCTTTAAAAGGAGTATGCAAACTTCAGCAAGCCTTCCCTGGATAAATAAAAGGAGAAAATGGTCGAATTGTAACTGCTGCCTCTCCTTGTGGGTCATTTGGCCAAATAGAGTGAAAGAGTCAGATTTGCAGTTCCCCTGAAGAAATACATGATGAAAGTGACAGCCTTGTGTGAAGTACTTTCTAGATGCCTGGAGCAAACTCCTGAGCTTTGAGCCAGGCCAAAGGCAAGTGAATGTGCTGAATGTGAACTTCTGGGTGGTGGACAGCGAGTGTCAGTTAACCTAGCACACTGGATTTTCTTGACAACAACATCTGGCAATGAGAAATTTGCTCCATCTTGCCCCGTCACCAGCTCAAAGCTTTTAGAGAATCATGACTAATTGCAGGCAAAAACACTTCAGCATACAAGCTGCTTGTGAACTCTGACAACCAACATGACTTGTAATGGTTTGATTCATACACAGAGTGCAACCTCCTCATTACTGCCTCCGAGGTGTACTTCAAAGTAGCTTCCCACAGTCTTTGCTGAAAAAAAAAAACTCTGATTGGGACCGGGGTAGAAGAGGATGACTGTAAATCAGAGTCGAAACATCAAAGAACATGTAGAATTGATTTGAAGTTGTGTATTTTTTTTTTTTTTTTTTAAATTTACAGTCCCAGGTTTAGCAGATATTTCCGGCAACTACAAATTCCAAAAACAGCAACTAATCAGATGTTTTGAATCGGATTCCACAGTTCAGTATAACTCCAGACAGCAGACACTCGCTCAAAACATCAAATGTACAGATTCTTTAATAAAAATAGATTTTTTTATACAGAAAAACAAGCATGTAGGAATTTTGGAAAAAAAAAAAAGTGTTGCGGTGCATCCCAAATTTTGAGGCAACTCGCAAGTCAATCAAGGGGATGCGGGTACATAACAAGGGTAAGAGGTGACAGGCCGTGACTGACAAGAACTCAGAATTATGTGACTTATGATGGCATTACCCTGTGAAAAACACTCCTTTGTTGACTTGCTAAGGGTCTTGATGGGTATTGGTTGTGACATGTTGGCACAGCGATAATAGTGTGACTGTCAGGATGCAGTACGGTGCCAACCTGTCACACTGCTGGATGCATTATGCCACAAGGGTTAGCAAGAGTAAACCAAAAAAAAAAAAAAAGAATAAAAAACTTTTCTGCAGAGTTTTGTGACATAGAATGCAGTTGTTTTCCTGATGTCTACATTTTACTTGAGATACACTATGGAATATTTTAGCATCTTTCACCCTGAACCCATGTACCAGTCACAACTTCAACTTTTCTATCACAGTGGCTGTTTTTATATTTAATAGACTCCACAGCACTACATATTTTAGTTGTTTATTTTTTGTCCCATGGGATACTTGGTGGGCTTAAAGTTCCATATAACAGCTTGTTGGCATTATTAGCCATCCTCATTTAAAGCAAGTGGCACGACGACGTCAAGCATCAGCTAATTGAGCCACTTTGGTTTAAATGAGGAATGCTGACAATGCTGCGATGCCATGAGAAACAAATGACACTGAAACTTCAAAATGTCAAGGTATCCCCTCCAACACTTTTTGAACAATCTAAGCGCTTTTTGACTAAACACTTCTTTTGAAGAGCCTGACTGCCATTTAATGGCCAGCGGTGAGTGCAATAGATTTTTTTTCAACTGCTTGGAAGCCAGACAGTATGGCTTTTTCCTCTCGAAAACAACAGAGATGAAAGGGTGGTGTTGTGGGGGTGTGTGGTGGCGGAGGGAAGGAGGGAGGGTGTTGCATGTGGGCAGTGACTGGACACGTAAGCGCCTGATGAAAGGATTCATAACCAACTACCATGGCAACAAGATAACAACAGGAAAACAATGACTGCTGGGCTGGTGTGCAAAAGCAGAAATGATATATGGGGATATAATCTTATTAAGGTTACAGATATTGCTCTTTCACACTCCTGTTTAATGATGCGCGGGGCTAAGAATGGGAAAAGGTATGAGTGCCACTTGGGCATTCATTTGCTACTTGCTGCAGGGCATCTGAGTACAAAAACTCATCTAATTCTTGTTGATCAATGAATGGACTAAACAAGCCAGAGTGTAAAGTGCTGTGTGGATAAAGATGAACTACAATCTAACCATATCTGCAGTGGCAATGTATTAGATTAGCTGTAAAATTTGCACTCCCTAATTGGTATCCCACATAGAAAATAGAACAGTTGCAGTGAGAAATCATTTTCTGACCATGTACAATGAAACACGATTAGAGATAATCATTCTGTAGCTACATGAACCAGGTGCTTCATGAAAAGTAATTATAAAGCAGCACCGTTTAAGTTGGGGCTCTGCAGGGGAGCAGAAATGTATGACTCCGTCATTAAACACTTCCTCAGCTGAGGCTATCCTGAGTGGTATGACGTGTGAGCGTGTGACGGTGAAACATTAATTTCCTCTTTCTTCGTAATTCCTGTGAGCTTTTCTAACCCACATCCTTCTCCATTGTGTGGCCAGCCAGGCAGAGATACAGAGGTCCATGAAGTTGGGATATGGATCCATGCTGATGGCTTTTTAAAGAGGCAGCAACCATGTGTGACTTAACGAAAATGGGTGCCGGCGGGAGAAAAACTCTGAGAAATCAATCTTTGTTTTAAAAGTCTCCTCCTCAGTGTCATAATTAAGGTATTGGTGCGGTTTACTTTATTTCAATGACTTTCATACATATTTGTGTGTGACTTTATACTTCAAGTATGTCCATCATGTAAAATCACATTTTGATTGGACAAATATGTGTTGTGTGTCATTTATGTGTGTATATAATAGATGGGTGTTAAGAAAGGGAGATAAAGGGGGTGCAGTAAGCATGTATGTACCAATGTGTGTGTGTGTGTGTGTGTGTGTGTGTGTGTGTGTGTGTGTGGATGGGACAGATAGCCAGGATGAGTGAGCTCATGCATGCTAGGCGGTGTGTATGAGAACCGTGGATGGTGGTAAACTGGCACAGTGTAGCTGGATGGAGATGAAAGTGCAGCACCAGGATCCTTGATGCTATACACAGTGAGAAGCCTGTCGCATCACATTGACTCACAGCAACACACACACCTCACAGTCATCTCACAAGCATCTTTGAGCATGAGCCACTGTTTAGCTTAAGCCTGGTGCAGACATCTCTAATCATCACGATCCAATCCAGGGAAACAATGTCCCACGTTCTCACATGCACTCCTGTACTGTATTATTTCGCCATGCTTCGCCATACTTTTTGACTCCTGTAAGACAAAATTTAGATCCCCAGCATCATCGAGACTTCACCCAGTTACACCCCCAAAGGTAGACTCGCACTGGATCAGAGCAGATTGTTTGAAAAAGAGACTTGAAGCATAAAATTATATCCAGCGACAGATTACCCAGTAGGCTTTGGCTCCGGGTTAGCAGGCTTGTATCACACCGTTGCATCAGTTAGCAGGGGAGGCGTTCCAGTTTTCAAACTGTCTGGCCAAATTTGATACGATGCACAATAAATTGAGTGACTGCTCAAAACAGAGAGATGTACTGCTGCTACTCACTGAATTTCCACTAAACACGGACCCATTTGATACTAATTTTGAGAACAAGGTCTGACAAAATGAGCGTGGTAACCACCAACCCTGTCTGCCAGTCCACAGGCACTGTTCCAGAAATCCATGCGATACTGAGGAGACATGAGAACAATAGCGCCCTAATGATATCCAGCCTTAAGCCTTCAGTAATTCAGAAACCAATTGTGTCCGGCCCTGCTGCCTTACTGCTGCAGAGGTTTATAACTACTTCACTGAACTCTGCCCGGGACATGAGCTCAGACTCTCCAGAATCACCCAGCATGCCTCCTGAACAGAGTACATCAGGTTTAGAAGCTCCTTTAAAGTGTTCCTTAACCTTCCAACACTGTTCCTAGTCGAAGTCAGCATTTTCCTGCTGCTGTTGAGATGTTTCCTTTGCCTTCTTGAGTAACCAAATGGCTTGCCAGAACCTCATTGGAGGCACTTAAATACAGTATCATACCCTGTAGCTTTTGCAAACTCCTCCCACATCTTGGATTGGAAGGAGGAGTCTTGGTTTGATGCCAGGCTCCTCTTAGTAGTTCTTCAGAAGCAGGCAGGTGCCGTGAATAGTAGCCCTGCCATCAGAGTATGAGTAAATGGGTGAACGTGATGGAAATACCGTATTTCCCCAATTAATAGCCCGGGTGTCACAAAATCAACTTGGGCCCCAGGCGTTTAAAAGAACCAGGCGGCTATTTGCTGCAGGCCATTATTTATTTTTACACAGACCTGCACCAGGCCATTATTGTGATGACAGTTACTGTCCAACATATTTTTTAGTACAAAAGTACTGTAAAGCATAAGGTAAACATATCTGTACATACAAACATAGTGCAAACCGCTCACGCTGCGAGTCGTTCCCTCTGACACTTCCGTTTTCTGTCAAAGTAAGAGTTAGTTGGTTGATTCAAGATTATGGTACACCCTTTTTTCTAATGTTAGCTAGCTCTCTTATTTTGACAGAAAATGGAAGTGACGCACAGTTGTGTGGCTAACTGTTTACTTCTGCAAAAATAAGGTGAATAGCCTTATTTTGGGTTTACCTCAATATAATGCAAATAATCGCCCTGGTGGTTATTTAGGTGGGCGTTTAATACGCAAAATGGGTGCAGACCCCAGGCGTTTAAAAGAACCAGGTGCCTATTTACGGTCCGCCGATTAATTGGTGAAATACGGTATTCTAAAGTTCTCTGAGTGGACTAGTAAAGTGGTAGCAAATGCAGATGACTTGCCATCTTTTTCTTCATTGATTAAAGCAGCTGCAGCCCTTTCTTGCTCATAATATTCATGGACAGGATATTAAGTTGCAGCTGAGGTCCGGTGAGAGCGCTATTTGCTGACATCAAGGTGCCACCTCTGCTGTTTGCAGATATTGTTGTGCTTTGGCCTCTTTGGACAGCAATCTCAGATGTGAACTGGAGCAGTTTACAGCTAAGTCGAATGAGGGTGTGATACGGGTCAGCACTTTGACATCTTATACCATGGTCCTCTCTGGAAAAAAGCTGCACCCATTCAGTTGATCAACAAGCAACTACCATACATAGAGGAGTTCAGCTGTCTCAGTCCTGATTTTCATCTATGGTTACTTGTGAATGACAGGTAAGGGGGGCAGCGATCTGGGAGAACCTTGGAGTTGTTGACTCAAATGAGATGGTTCAGGCAGCTTGTCCTGATGCCACACTGGTCACAACAATTTGGACATATAACAGCCATGTGACAGGGATGAGATCCAAGGGAAGACCCAGGACACACTGTGTGGACTACAACTCCCAGATGGCCTGTGGGCACTTTGGAATTTCTCAGGAGAAACTAGTAGAGGTTCCTTGGGAATAGGACGCCTGGACTGCTCTGTTTACTCTGTTCCCACTGGGATACTGACCCGCATAAAAAGCAAGGGAGAGGATGAATGGAAAATGAGTACAGTGAGAATTTCTCATGTCTGAGAAGGTCGAGGTCAAATGGTAAAAACTGTCTGGGTGTAAACTATAAACACCTAGGCAATGCAGTGGAGTAAGGGTAAAGTCTTCGGCTATAGTCAGGGCCAAGTGGGTCAAATAACAAGAAAAAAATAAAAAGCTAGCATTGTAAATACTTAACCACCTCCACACCAAATGTAAAGATCCATTTTGTATGCCTGTTCGCCTGTCATGATGCTATCCATATTGTAAGACTCTAAAATAGTAGGCATTAATAACTTTGTAATACTAACAGGCATTGGGTGTATTGTTGTACCCATATTGCCCATGGGTATCTATAAGCAAGGATGTTAATTAATGTAAAAAGATGGAAATTTAATACCTCACCCTGTTCAAAAGGAGCTTGTATGACGATGTTTCGGGAGCTTGAGCATCTTTTTGTTTTCAGTCTCAGTAGCATGGCATTTGTGTCTGTTGCATACACAGAGATTTCACCTCTGAGAACTGAGGAGTCTTGCTCTGCAGCCACAAAACTTTATATGACGCTCGCGTGGAATCTCAATGGTGAAACATTGTGCCAAAAGCTCCATTTCATGTATTACAGGCAACCCTTCAGGGAATACTCCTGTGTGATTAATTTCCATTTCAAAGCTAAGAGCTCATGGAATGATGTCAGGGAGTGGGTTTGAAGTGGTGCGGATTCAACTGGAAAAAAAAAGAAAAGAGAAGAGCAAACCAAAAAACGCACAGAGGGAGACAGTATCGTGCAACAGCACACAACAAAAACAAATACGTACATGGAAAAAAAAAAACCCAAAACATATGCATGTACCATTGGCACCCATTGTATGCAACTGACTCTTTTCTGTTTCCCAGTCATACATGTAGTCACACACACACACACACACACACACACACACACACACACACACACGCGTGCACACACACACGCGCACACACACACACACACACACACACACAAGCGTCTTTGAAAGTAGCTCAGGGTCACAGTTTTGATCTCTTGCCTCTCTACCTCGTTTGACTGCCATATGAAAGCAGGGTTCCGAACAACACGCGACTCACTCGTCAATGCTCTCCTGCTTCTGCAGTTTTTTCTTTTTTTTTTTTGCTGCTCACTTCTTCTTATCTTTATTTCACTCCCCCCCTACCTCCCAACTCCCACCCCTCCCACCCTGTTCCACCGCCTTCCCTCTAAATCTTCTTGGCTCTAATTGGCCTGGTGTCCTTCACAATAGAGAGCTGCGCTGAGTGCTGGACGAAGCGTGCTAGCCGGGCTAACAGAGGCATCTCTAAATGCCAGGTCACTGACTGGGCCGCTAGCTCTCCTCCCAGCCTTGTCATGCTGCCTACGGTTAACCTTTTCATTAGACTGCATTTGTAGACAACAGGGACATTCTAGTCATACGTGGAGTCCTTCAGAGGAGTACAGCGGAACGTGTGTGTGTGTGTGTGTGTGTGTGTGTGAGTGTGTCAGTATGTGTGAGTCTTGTGGAAGGCATCAGCCTCAGTCTCAAATGTATTTTGTTTTCCCTTAAACAAACTGAATTCAACTTTTTTCAAATACAATTGGATTTCTTAAAAGAGTTTTCTAAAATGAGTGCCAGATTTTTTTTTTTTTTTTTTTTTGCTTTAATTTACTCTATTACCATAAAATACCATGTTATCATGGTCTTAAGCACAAAGAGGACATACAACCGTGACAAAATGATGACATACGACACAGGTAAAGTACATCCTATGTTATTTCAACAGAGGAAGGCCATTCTTCAAAAGGGCACCTAGTTTACTTGTGGCTTATTGAAATAACACAATTAATTTAAACATAAATGGGTGGTTTAAATGATACTTGGCCAATACCTTTGTCTATAATTCACTATGCTTACATTCTTAAATTCAAACAAAGTAAGATACTCCTCTCCCAAATGATTATAATTACAAAGAAGGATCAGTTGCTTCAAGTGTCAAGCCGTTGCACCTGAGAAAGCTGTTCTTTCACTTGTTTTCAGCAAGATAAAATTTAAAGACTGTACAAGATTACGTGGATTTTCTTTTTTTGCAGTGAATGTGTTGCAAATGACCATCTTTATACCTTTAATTTCGAGTTGCTTTAAATGTTTTTTTCTCAAAATGAATGAATTTCACTTGCTTCTAATGAAAATCAACTTACTCAAAGAACTGTAGTGAATCAAGTGTAATTTTCTTGATAATAGTGGAGTGACTTGCCCCATTTTGCCTGGATATTTCAGGATATTGGTATTAGTTTTGAGGAAATGCTTGAAACAAGTGAATGTGCAGAAAAACAAGATCTTAAGATTGAAGATGAGGCGAAGTGACTTGTGAAGGTGACCATGCAGGCTTTGCAGCGAGTATATTATTCAGTAATGCTTCTGGGCGTATGGAGTAACTGTTGTTACATTGATGCCACCAGCAGTAATCCTCAATCCATGATTATGTACTGTCAAAAGTGGATGATGACAGGGAGACTTTCCATACCGCAATTTAAAGAATACTGAAAATTGCCTGCAGTGCTGTGCCAAACATTTTTTTTTAAATGCCGCACTATGTCTTCTGATACAAGTCTAACTAAAATAAACCCTGCCCACTGTCACACAGTTTAGAGCCAGATTTGATGTTCATTTTCCAGGAATAAGTAAATTAATGATTTGTTTAAATAAAAGAACTTTCCTTCTTGATGAAATCCCTTATTTTGTCAGCAGTGAAAAGAAATGCATTTTTGGAGCAGACGATCACAAATTTCCTCTTTACTGCTTATACGCAGTGAAAATTTGCATTTACATATTTCTAACAACATTTGGGATGACCACCAGTCTGGAGAGATATGCAGAATTAAACTGTAATAGCTTTGCTATTCTATCCTTCCCTGTTGCACGTCTGTCAAAGTATCTCTTCCTTTATTTTGTTCATTTGTAAAGTTTCCCCATCCTTGTCCCCTCAAGAGACCTTTTGCCAGCCTTACACCGCAGCAGAGAATTTGCACTTAATTGACCTGTCTGGTTGAATAAAGTTCATATTTAGACATATAAACAAATAAAAGCAAAAGGCATTTCAGTGTTGTGCTTGTTTGTGAACGGCATGCATAATTGAGAAAACATTTCTGCTGTTGTTTTCGCAGTGTATTGGAGCGCTAATCAAAGAGATTATTAAACAAGTGATGGTAGCAAAGTTCCTAATGGAGAGATGATAGTGACTCCAGCTGACAGGAGTGCCTCCATTATGTCACACATGCACTTTTGTTGAGTATCAGCACATTGAGAAGTCATCCGTAGATGATGAGGATTGATTATTCTCCTAAGGAGGGGGTCCTCTGAGGACGAGTACTCTAGCTCTGATTGACCTTCACTGCCTGGAGATGAGCTCATCATCTGGAAAAAAACAAGTGCAGGTAAAGTAGATTGCAAGTTCATTGTTTTGCTCTGAGTCGGTCCACCAGCCAGGGAAATGATGGCCTTTGTCCAGCCCCAAAGGCCAATAATAAAGCGAAGATAAGCTACGCTGTGAGTCTGGCTACCAATCACACAGCCGAGAATTCTTCACCCCTCTCCCCTTAGCCAAGCAGCCAATCACAGGGCCAGCCAGACGTCTGGGATAAATAATTTACATCAGCATCCTATACTTTGCCAAAGCAAAAAGCCAGGCCCTTTAGAGTCAGTCAGCCCATTAGGTAAACACAAAATCCTAAACCAAGTCAAATGCTGCATTAACATCATAGGGTAATAACCTGCAAAACAACTTGACAGTCAAAAGCAACGATTCGAAGTTGCCAGGATGTCATATTTCTTCTTCTTTCTTTGGTTGCAAGACATTGCAAAGCAACTGACAAATGAAAAATCCAACAAGTAGCTGCATCATGCTGTTGCATTTTATCAGCTGTGACTCTAAAATGACCAATAAGATACAACATTTATTTGGTTTGTTTTATCTAAAATGAATTCCCTATAATTGACTGCGGGTGTCTCCTTGCTTGCAAATTCAATAAATCAGAGATCCCAACCTAAATTTCCCACTTAATGGCTCAGGGAAACAAAGGAAGCTGGTATCTACGATCTTTCCCATATGACATGAATATAGCAAAAGCCACCACAAAGAAAATGGTATCTCTCTTTTGCCCAATCAGATGACAGGATCGGACCTCTTCCACAAGCAGTCAGCCAACGGCGTGGTGGCCAAACAGCTTCATGTGGAGACTGTTTGGCCGTCAGGCCTGCACCTGATTTTGGAACAAACAGATGTTCAACCAGACCTCTGGTTCCAGTGCTGAGTGTGGGCCAGAGCAGGGAGGCCGTGAGAGGTCATCCAACTGGATGAGATGAAGAATACAGACACTGAATGCCTCACACACATGCACACGCACACATGCACACACACACACACACACACACACACACACACACTCTCGAGTGTATAAACCTGACTCGCACACCACAAAAAGCGCTGATACAAATAAGCTTTGTAGTATTAAGACTGATGTAATTACTTTTTTCCTACTGCCATTCATTCCCACGACATCAATGGGGAGAGGACATGATGTGTCAATTGTGTAACCTTGAATACTCCCCGGGTCGATACACTGTACATCAAAGAACAGCAATGATAGCATGTTGTGGTCGGTCAGTACTTTGTCAGCAGGTTTACAGGTGTAGCCACAAGGGGATCCCACTTCTAACTGCATGCTTGCTGAAGTAGAAACTGTTTAGAAAGCCCAGAAAGCACAAGGAATGGTCAGGCAACACGTTGACTGACAGACAGTAGAGAAGGATCTCGATTATCTGGCCCCCCGAATGACCAGTCAGTTGTTTCCTTTTTTTGGTTGTGTGCAGCTTGTAGTGTTCCCACTACAAGCTGCACACAACTCTGCAATCTAAGCGTACAGTACAGAAGCCTACCCATCTAATTCTGTTGCTGTTACAGTGGAGCCTATTGTTCTCCAGTAAATCCATATTATTCAGTGGTTAGCTTGTTCCCATTTGTGTGTGTTTGCGCACGCGTGTGTGTATATATATATGCCGCTGCCGCAAAGTGCTTGCAAAGAACTGCTGTTTCACTTGCAGGCCTACATATTTGTTATGTAGGTCGTAATGTTTGTGCTGGTTGAAAGGCTAAGTGTTCTCCAGTAAATGGGTCTATTGTTTGGTCAGTTTGTTCCTGCATGTACGCGTGTGTATATGTGCGTCACAGCCACAATAAGTGACTTCTTTGATACTGCTGTCTTTCCAAAGTGTTTGCAGACAGCAGTAATTTCATTGCCAGGCCATATTTGTTAATATGGTTTAAAGGCTATTTGTACCACAGAAATGTTTGGAAACACATTAATAATATATTCAATTAAATGGACTTTTCCCCCAAAAAGGTTTGGTGAGTTTTTATACATGTTTCAATTATCCAGAATTGTAGCTATTAAAAATACCTTCATTCCTGAGGGTTTCAGATAATCAAGGTTCTACTGTACTAATATGGCTGGAAAATTGAGTACTACCTTGGCTATTTGCGCTGTTTGTACTCTACACTGAATTAAAGAGAAACTGTGTACTGGTGTGTTATGTATATTATGAATGCTGCAGGAAATAGGAGCACTTAGCCTTGGATCACACAGAGTTTCCATCTACTCCGCTGCTCGGTTACTCACTTACTGTCCCTGGTTATCTTTCAATGCAAAGTGATTAACAGAAAGCACACTGATCAGTATTGCAGTAATGCCTGCCATGAGCACACACACACACACGCCATACAATTATAAAGAATGCATAGCCATCTGCATTATTGAACAAACATATGAAACATTCATGGATATTGTATAAGAAATAGCTTGGCAGCGGCACGGTTCCATGTATTACTGGTCTGTGGACGTGTGGTTGCACGCTTAAGGTTACTGAGTGTAAATGATTGTTCATTGGTTTCATGTATGGGTTGTTTACTATTGTTGAATGTGTTAGTATTACCATATGAATATATTACAATATGAGGTTCAAGCTTTGCATTAGTCTTATCCTGAATAGAAATATACTTTCAGTGGATTCAATGGGACAAAAAACAAAAAGGATATATATTTATTTTTATACTGAGAACCCCAAATGTTTTTAGAATGCCAAATATTACGGCTTTCATGACCTAGCAATGGGCTGAACCACTAAAATCAGTAAAGGTTAAAAAAGGACATTTAACTTACTTATATGAAAATGTAGCAGATAATTAGTAGATCATTAACATATTTGCCTCAATCAGACACAACTGAGGCTAAGGTATCTCTTAGCCTTAGGGTGATTGTGTGTTTCTGTTGACATTTTTAAGACAAAACCTAAGCCCCACATGTTTTCTCAGGCCTTCGAGTGTCATTAAGATATTTAATTATTAGTATTTGCTTATGTGATCGTGATTTTTATGTGTGCAGCTCTTACTATTTCATTGTAGTCTTTTTTATTTTGTTGCACAGCACATTGGTCAACTCTGATTCTTTTAAAATGCGCTTTATAAATAAACTTGACTTAGCTTGAAGCTTAAGTTAATGCTAGCATTTACACATATAATTAGGATGTAGAAATTGTGACTTTAGTGGGAACAAAGTTGTGGCTCTAACTAAATTAACAGGCTGCAGCATGGTGACTTTGCCATGATAGTAATGATTAGGATTTCAATTCAAAATCATGACAGGCCTGGTGATAATGGACTTACTTTATGTCGCTCTCCTGAACCCGCTCCTCATCCAGGTCTTCGATGAACTTCTCCCCTTTCATCCAGTAGATGAGCGGGCTGACGTCTCCACTGTATCCGAAGAATGCTCTGCACGTCAGGTTGACAGGATTTCCTGGTCGAGACAGGAAACAAGATATGAGTCAAAAGTAGGTGATGAGCCACAAACCTGCTGGGAATAGACTTGTTGAGTAGATTGTTAGTGCTACTTGCTGCTATATATTTTCTTCTGACTCCAGAAATATTTCCAAACATGATGCCCCAGCTGCTCAATTCGCACCATATTTATTTTTTAACATATGTGTCCAGTTTGCAAAGTATACATTGTGTTACTTTCTCACAGTATGTGAGAAACACTAACAGCAACACGTGCTGACAGAGAATGTTGCCGTTAAGAGAACTCAAATCCTGTTTTCTCTTTGCTCATGCTTGTCATCATCCTTCAGCATGAATCAACACCTACAGTAAGACTGCAGATTTTGCTACCATCTTGCTGTTCAGGTTATTTATTCAGTATGATTGTCAGCACAAGTTCCCTCAACTGAATGACTCCACCGACCTTGCAGGCGTTGTTTCTTGTCTACAAAGTCCAGATAGAGTTATCTGGTGGAGAAAAGTTAGTAGCAGTGACTCCAGTTATTCTGATTCTGATTCACTCCAGCATGGAAGGGCTGTAGCCTGGTGGTTTTTATGGTCTTGCCAAAAAAGTGCCACATAACAAAAACAGAACAGCCTCCCGCCACACACACATACACACACACATACACACCATTTGGTCCTCAGATTATTCCTGCACCATCTCAGTGGCACTCATTAGATTGGAGGTGTAAGTTCGAACTTGTGTTTACTCAACCGATTTAAGCACCAGCTCCAAAACATGGCCCAAATAGCTGAATAAGGGAGAGAGGAGAAAAAAATCAATAAACCTGTACATGCACTTTCTTCCGATGCTCTTCAGGTGACGGATGCAGAAGGTGATGAATGTGTGTGAGACACTGAAGAGTGTCTAACAATATTTGATGCTACATCAAGCACCGGCCCTGAGCAACCACACTCACCTGGAAAATTTTTTCACTGAGTGCTCACTTTCAAAGCTCCACAGTGAGGCAATTTTTTTTTTTTTTTTTTTTTACCCACAACAAATAAATAAATAAAAACTCCACAACAGCCTCTCCATCAAATCCATTCTCTTTCTAAACTGTTTCTCGCTCCCTAGAGGTGTCATCTTAAACCATCCCAGACCCTTTAAAATTCCCTCACGGCCTCTTAAACTTCGCAACGCTCTCTTGAACCCTCCTCAATGGCAACTTGTCAACGTTACGGCACCTTCATAAAAGCTCTTACACTCTTCAAGGGTTCCTTCCCCTGGCAAACCTTTCCTTCTTTTAAACTTCAATCAAAATAGGCATGAAGTGTATCTGAAATGTTAAAGCACAAATACACAGAGCATGTATAAGGAGGGCAAGATGGATGTTTGCACTTTTAATCAGTATCACCTAAAGTCTTGTCAGAAAATCACACTTGTTTCTGATGCAGTTTCAGTTATTTCAGGATTTTTAAAACATGTTAATATATATATGACTAAAAATATATTGCAACAAGGAAGAATAAGGCAGCCCAGTCCACGAGCATCAAGAAAATGACACTTGACAGTTGATTAACATTGGAAACAGGTGGGGTTATCTCATCCCACGGGCGAGTTTTTCACTTGTTTCAAGAACGACAAGATTTGAACACTTAATATGAGACCACATTAGTTGATAAGATGGATGTTTTGCAGTGCTCTGTCTGAAATGCTTAATAATCTAATGATTTCTCACTTTCCTCAGTACAACATACACTAGGTTTCTGTTCAAACTGCACATAACTGGCTCAGTTGTACTCTTGTCACAAGTAGGAAAAGCTGTTGTGTACCCTTGCGGCTCCTATTAACCAGACTGTGATTAAATGAAAAAGCAAAGCCATCGCCTTCTTTCCACAACCTACACACATGCTATTTGTAGCACACAGCTTCCAGTGAGCATGTGATGAGAAAATAAAGGGTGGATACACTTTGCCAGCAAAGGTCAACAATGTAGTGCAGTTATCTTGGTTGCTCACCCACCAAATACTATAGAATTTCACATATATGGAGAGATAGATAGGTGGATTTCTTTAAAATGTTGTTCAAGTCAACCTTGATGTTCAAGTTAGATTAGATTATTTGATGCTGACTATGTAGTGATAGTTGTTATTCACTTATCAAGTGGCTAACTTGTACTCAAGACTGAATGTGTAAGTTGTTGCTGAGTGAACAGCGAAATGATAGACCGGACAGAACAGGAGAGATTGATGCTCTTGTGTTTCATAATCATTTTAAATCTGAAGAGCACTGCAAAAAAACTCCATCTTAACAAGTCATTAAGTCTCATCTTCACTGTTAAAATCTTGATCAACTTGAAATCTCACACTCTTGATACTATTGGGCTGATCTGTCTTATATTGTCTGATTTCAATATATTTATACTTGTTCCCAGAAAAATCTCTGAAATAAATAAAACTTTATTGGAAAGAAGTGGGATTATTTCATCCTACGTATATGTATATTTTTGCTAAGATAGAGAATTTTTTACAGTGAGAAAAGTAGTAAGAAAAAGATAGACCAAACAAGTGCAAGAAGTGGAAGAGAACTGGAAACTGAGTGAGAGAAATAGGAAACCATATGTTATGGGTTATCTTTCAGTGGGAGGCAGTGGATATCAGGCACTGTGATGCACAGATAGGCATCCTGGCCTGATCGGGAGTCTGACAACGTCAGTGCACTGGGGGGGTAAGAAAACACATCACAAAAAACAGATCCACTCTCTCTCACTCACTCTCTCTCTCTCTCTCTCTCTCACTCTCTCTGTCTCCATCCACAGGAGTTTTTCTCTGCTCAGCTCATTTTGAACGCATATCCTATGTGACTGGAGAGAGATAAACCCTTTTAAAGCTCTCTTTCTCTCTTGCTTCAGTCGCATTTTGCGTCTCTGCTTCCCTCTCCCTCTCTCTCTCCGTCTCTGTCTCTCCTTCCTCCCTCTCTCTGTCAGGAGGACTTGGATTATAGACCCTCATTCTTCCTTCACACTTATCACACACACACGCCGCAGCCTATAACGAGCCAAAGAGTGTGTGGCCTGTGCTGCGACAGGCTCACTGAGGGAAAAAAATGCACCATCAAAGCCTGAGAATGGGTCTGATCCATAAAAAGCTGCCACTGATCAAGGAGGCACCACCAGTTTTGCATTCAGGAAGGCAAAGAGGTGATTCAGCATCTCTTCATTAGCGCTCCTTGCTCATCGGCCCCGTGGCGAGGACTCAGAAGTCTGTGAGATGGGAGATAACTGTGGCGTATAATTGGGTACTTGCTAGTTCAAAGATAATAGGGATTTTATTTTACCAAGGCCCGCTCTAATTTGGCCCTCTAGCGCAGTCTAGCACGGTCAGAAGATAGCCAAAGCATAACAGGGAAAATCTGTTTTGGGGACTAAAAAAGGTCCTGAGCTGGTGGACGGTTTTGCATTTTGTCCTGCAGCTCAACAAATATACAGTCCACAGTGGAGAGATAAGGTGTGTGTGTGGGGTCTGGTAAACTCTGCAAACACAGGCAGACAGTGACACCTCCAAAAACACACACACGCACACACACTGTGCTGTAATTTCCATTTCCACTAGGGGTCTCTGTGATGCTACAGTGCAGGAGGGCCCCGTGTGCGGGAAAAGGCACAAAAAACAACAACAAAAAAAAAAACAAACAAAAAAAAAAAAAAAACAAACGCACCATTTTGACAGGTGCAGACAACAGTAAAGGGAAACACAGTTCCTTTGTGTGCCACCTTTGATGTCAAGAGGCTTCACCCATGGATCCGAACAGCATGTTGTGCTGTAGCATTGACAGCTCCACTGCTGTGCTGACAACAGTGTGTGGTGTCATTCTCCAAGACTTATTCCAAGGGGGCTTTTCGTGCATATTGCTGCATGTTGCTCGCTGGGCAGGCCATGCTTTTACAGCGCCGTGCTAATTTGTATTCGCCCTAATGTGACCATGTCTGCGGTGCAGACAGAACAGCTGAGGCTGTATAGACAGGCAATGCATGCTCGCTCTGACAAATGCATGAGCACACAGACAGATAAGAGCACACCCACACAGCTTCTAGGACAGGAGGGGGAAGACATTCAAATCCCAACCTCTGGCCTTGGTCAGGAGGGTAAAATGAGTCTTAATGTGATTGTCTCCTCTCCTTTTATCTCTTTGCGCCTCTCCAGTGCATCTCTTAGTCACAGTGATGAGAGGATGGAGACGGCAGCACAGATTCCTGCAGCTGAACAGACAGACCGAAACCGTGAAACACTATAATCTAGGAGACAGAAGCAGACACAGGGACACAGGGACAGACAGAGAGTGAGAATGCATGTCTGACTCTGTGGGCAAGAGAGAGACTGTGAGAGAGAGGGTATGTGTGTATGTGCCAGTGTGGATGTGTGTGAGAAAGATTGAGGTAGGGTGCGTGCATCAAATACATGGGAAAGAACAAACCATTCTTCATGGAGAATTGAAAGCTTTCCCACAGAGTGAATAGAGCACCGTGTCAACCCTTGTGCTGCACTGAAGATTACATAGATTACAGATCACTACATCCACATGCAGCACATGCACCATCCATGTCAAGTTAATCTTCCAACATTTCCCATTCAGATCCGAACAATTCAGCACTTGAGTGGGGAAGCCTTTTTTTTTTTTTTTTTTTTTTTTTTTTTTGCTTTTAACAGACTTGAATAAATTAAGCCCTGCAGCTAACACCAATAACACTTCAGAGAGGGGAGAGACTAAGCTTTGCAGACTTTTTTTTTTTCTTTTTTTTCTTTTTTTTGGAAGGGCATTTGCAATCCTGACAGCAATAAGGACACGAGATAGCTTCCTGTTTAATGTTTGTGGTGAGATGGGAGGCAATTTAGTAGCTGGCAATTAAAGTCAAATAATAACAGAGCAGCAAATGAAAAGAGCCATCTGACGTGCATGCTGGGTGTTTCCATATTTTTTCATGTGTGGCTGTACTACACGTGCTATTACGACTTGTGTTCCTTGAGTTCATATGGTGTGCTGTCCACTCACTGTACCCACATCTGTGATATGTGTGTGCATACTGGTGGGTGGAAGTGCACAGGCAATATGTCTAAAGCACCACATTGTACTGACGGTTTAAAGATGCCCTAAGCAATATTTCTATGGAAAATATACCTGTCTAATCAGCTTTAATCACAGGTTATGGATGCAAAGAGAGAATAGAATCTCAACCCACCCTTCTCGCCCCACAGACGTAAACACTGTAGATTTCCCTTTTCTGCCCAGATTAATTTATTTTGTCAGGTGTGGTCACTGGTGGGAAATCTCAGTGTACAGGTTTTACAAACTGTCCCATCTATGGTTGAACCTATTTACCACCTCCACCCCAATCAGGTTCAAAAACACTGAAACAGTTTTGCCTTGTTGCCACATGGGGCTGCTGAAGTGCAAAGCTGCCCCGTTCAGCTTTAACCGACTGCTGCGGGGAAATTATTTCTGCTTCCAGAAAACATGAAAAACACGATACACATGAGAGCAATTACACGCAAGCAAAAGGCCACTTGCCAGAGCAAGGTGGAGGAAATAATATACCCCTCAAAAAACTTCTCCTTTCTCAATGACATCCTCTCTTCTGCTGTAACTGCTCTATAAAAGAAAATTGTTTTTCTCTCTTTTTCTGTTTCTGTTTCTTGTCCTATTATTTATCTTTTCATTCTTACATGATGGTTTTACAGTCTCAGGACACCATTATAAACTTAGTATTTGTATTTGTGTAGTTCTGGCCATGTGGGAATTTGAGCTATTGTTGCATTTACTGTAAGTTGCTCTGGGAAAGAGTGCCTGTTCAATGCCTAAAATGTGAAATATGATTAATTTTGTTTGGGCAATTTTCTGCCTGGGATCTACTTGAAGATGGATCTATAGCTTGTGATTGAATGGTTAGTGGGCACTGGTCTGGACACTGTGAAAGCTCAGGAATTGAATCAGTGGCAAATCTAATTGTAGATGTTGAAAGAGGTTTCCCATATTCAGTGAAGCATCTGAACAGCGCGAGGCGCTTCCTGAAAACACTTTGACAGACCCTGAATGAGGCTGGCCATTGCCGTCTGTGACAGCCAATGTTTTCTTCTTTATCGTCCTCTCTGTCACTGCTCCCGGTGATTGTAGGGTTACCCCAGCAATGGAGCCCTGTAATTGTGGCGGCTGGGTACGGATTGCGATCCGTGCTGCCAGATGTGGGGTCTAATTGTCTTTCTGTTCAATATTCACACTGCCTCATTCATTACTGCCCGCGCCTTTCCAATCACGCATTTTAAGGTGGCCATTGACTGTGCTGTGTTCAGTATTCATTTAGCTACGTCCCCTCCCGTATGGCCAATCTCCTGTTATTCATACTTTTCCATTGCACCTCATTATCGCTAAACTGGCGAACTGCTGCTGTTATTCCCCTTAATTAACGTGGGTAAAGCAGATTTCAGGAGACACAATACAATCTCCAAACTGTTGTTTTCCCTGCATTTTACAAGCATGCCAACATGCAGCAATCATAATAGGCAAAGCTGTCAATGCTGTGTAGTGAAATTATAACATTGTCTGTCAATTTATTATGTAAATCTTACTTTCTGGGGACATACTGAGTGTGGCAATCAAATTGGGTATCAATGCTGAATATTAGAGTGGAGTGGGAAAGGAAAAGGATGGGGATTGGGTGAATAATAAGACGGGCCTGTTCATCCATGCCCTGTAGAACAGAGCATGACATTTCCAAAGATCAACATCCACTCTTCCATCGATGTTCTCGTAATGCAATGTTTTTAAGGACAAAACCAGTGCTTATTATTGCTGCCCAATCCAACCATAGAGTCATTAACAATGTGAAACCTTGTGTTGAACAATATTGCTTATAATCTCTCATGGGGAAGTCACAGTTGGATTCTGCTAATGAAAAGCTCATTAGGCATTAATGAAACACTTAAAGGGTGCTTCAGAAAACATTAAACAAATGTCATGTTGAATGGAAGAAACAAGGTTATGCGACAATTAGAGAAGCAGCAGATGATTATGGCGCTTGCCATGTCAACTTTTAAACAGATGCTATTCTTGCTAATGGCTTTGTGAAACATTGTGGAGTGTTTATGGCTGTGCGGAGGTTTTATTGGATGTTTTTTTTCTGCTGAACTACACAACTGCAACTTTCTCAAGATGGGCTTCTCACCAATGCTGCTGCAGATGCAAATACTTTAACTTGCACAAAGCCTTATGCCAGAACAATAAGAGAGGCCTTGCATGAGCTTTTGTCAGCTGGCAAAAAGGAAACATGAGTATATTGGGATTTCTTCACCTTTTTCAGCAATCCAGGGTGGCAAAACTAGGGTGTATAGATTCTGTCATGTGTCTAATTTAGCCTGTGTTTTTTTCGGTGCTGCACCAATATAGGACACAGAAGCCAGAGGCTAGGCAGGATACAAAAGTTTTTAGCTCTGGCAAAGGGAAGGGGGAAAACAAACAGGAGTTCACCATCTGCCAACTCCAGAACAGAGATAGAAATCATTACTCCCACTTGAAGAGTCCTGTCAGTTAGAGTGATACATAGCGGAACTTTTATGACAAAGAGTTAACAAGAAAACTCCAGTCCTCTTGTCCAACCTGCTTCTCAGTCTGAAATGCTGATGCTGCTGTTAACTGAGTATTAAAAAAGCATCACTCACAGGAGAGGGGAGGGACTGTATACCAACGGGCCTGAATACTCAGTGGGCTTTGGCACCGGGCTAGGCAGGAAGAGGAGGGACTCCTGTCGGGCTTAACTCAGTATGACGAGGCTATCTAGAGAATCCCTAAGAAGCGCCATGTGGTTTAGCTACTGATGCAAGGCTTAAGAACTGGGGAAAATGGAAAATGTGGTAGGGAGAGAAGGGAGAGAGCTCAAGACAGACAATGAGAGAAAGAAAGAGACTGATGGCACTAAATAGCAGGTTCCTCAAGGCCTTGCTGGGGCACCTTTGAAGCGTGCCCACACACCCAACAACCCCATTTCTGAGCTGAAACTCCCAGTGGTTAGATCCCCACCTCGAGACTTTATACCCAAATTAGCCTCACTGAATCCTTATCTTATCCCATTGTTGTCCAGGAAATCTGCTAAACTATTATCTCTCTGCAGAAAGCAAGTGTCCATGTTACAATTCTTTCCAACAGTGTGCTGCAAGATTGCAGAATAAAACTACACCTGCAAATGGGAGTTCACTGGACAAAAAAAAAAAATCAGCTGGGATTCAGTCGCACTTGTGCTCACTTCGATTTGCAACTATAAAATGCTGTGACTCATAACAGTGGCAGATTTGTCTTTGGGGCTCCTGAATCCATCATTGCCTGGACAAATTATATTTGCATCCACAGTCTAACTCATTTGTGACCAATTACAGTAATACACACTTGCTTTGTGGGTACATGCAAACGAATAATAGCTAATGGCATCCAGCCCACAAAATGGCCCTTCCACTGGAGGTGCTCAGTTTCTGTAGGCTATATTTGACCTCCCACTGCAGAGGAAACAAGTGAATCATGAAATTTAAACGGACATGTTGTTGGTGAGAAAACAGGAGTAAAAGTCAGCATTGGTGATTTACAGGGTTGGATCCAAGGTAACAAATTCAAATTCAAGTCAGAGAAAAATGATGAAGTACTATCTCATAAGGTGATATAATTTCTTCATAAATCTTTTGGCCCAGAAAGTCTACGAAAGCTAACTATAAATGAAAGAAACTATCTCAAACCTGGACATCTGTTCGTAGGTGCTACATTTTAAGATGGATTTGTGCAACTTGGATTCTGCATGTTCAGCCACCCGTCACATTGGATATGTCTTACTGACATTCATTCAACGTGTTTAACATATACCTCATCAGCTATTAACCCTTACTTGTTCAGGGGTTGACCAAAGCATCGATTACATGTAACTGTGTCTCTTAAGCCATCAGTGAAAAGAAACTAGTCCCTAAATGGTTGAGTGGAGCAAGCTCACCAGCCGAGATCACGACAGCTTACTGTGCTCAGTGGGTGAGAGAGAGAGAGAGTGAGAGAGGCAGAGCGGTGAGTGAGGAGGAAGGGAGTGCTACTATATCCATGCCCTCTCCTGGGGAGTCCATGTAATGAAAACAGGACACAGCAGAGCGGCTGGGACCCTGGGTGCTTTTCCTGGGGTTTTGGAGGGCATTGTGCTGGAGATCAGCAGTGCACGTGAGACGAATGAACAAGGCAATCCGGATGCCAACCTGGCTGAGGTGACAACATGAAATGAATGAGTGGAGCACATTAGGAAAGCGTGAGAGAAAGCTGTTGCAACTTATCCCCTCAAGTCCAACTCCAGGATATGGGGTGGGGGGTTGGGGGGTGTTTGGAAATCAATGTCTCCTATTTCTCTGGAGGGAGGCTGGGATGCCTGGCTTGGGAGTTGTGGGAGAGCCAGTTGACATAGCTCGAGTGCAGCACTGCTCTGGTGGGAATGGATGTAGTGTATGTACTGCTGACACGTTCTCTAAAAAGCACATATGTGAGATGAAATGTCAGAGCATCAGCAGCACATTTTTCTTGAACTTATGCTGCCAATTCCAGAGATGTCAGAAAGTCTGAAGATCTGACCTCATACAAGGCAAACTGCAATGCAACAGTCCCTCAAGTCAGAATAAAACCTGAGGTTTCATTGATCGAGAATACATATGGCAACACACACCACACTGTACACAGTATTACTTTAACTTCAAAACACCAGTGTGGCAAATGCTTATGCAGCATTCAGTTCAACTTGGAACTTGTTAAAAATGAGCTAACTGTGAAAAAACTGGGTTAAACAAATCAAATTTGCAAGTGGAAAATTCAGGTATCATTTCAGAGCTCTGGTCCCACATGTTTCAGTTAAGGTGACATCCAACAAAAATGTTGGAAAGCAAGTTGCCTTTTCTTGTTCATTGTAACAGTTGAATCAATAGGAGTGTCTATTCATGACTTGAACAAAACTAGTACCGTGAATGCAATGTAGCTGCACATCTGAAATTTGCAAGTCAGAAATTCTGGGCTCCAAGCTGAAATGCATTAAACAGCATTAAACAAGTTGCACTTACAGACAGACTTTCTATGTTAACTAACTAAATAAGGTTTCAAATTATCTGAACCATAACATTATTTGCTGCTTGGGAAAACAGTGTCTTACATTTGGCAATGGAACACTCACAGGCGTCTCTTTTTGTCCTGTGGTTTTTCTGCCCAGGACCCCTGAGATGCTGTAATTGCAACCTACCAACTGAGAAATCCTGACTTTTGACTCCGAATGGAACAAAGCAAAACTCCATCTCTGGATTCAGTTTCTTTCTCTCCTTCTCATCTTCCTCCTTCCCCGGTTTTGCAAATCCATTCGGTCTCTTTACTCTCTTCTTGTTCATCCATTCCCTTTCTGTCCCTCTCTCTCTCTAGCTCACCTTTACTGCGTCTCTGTCTCTCATGCCTTGCAGCATGTCTTGGGAGGGCTTTGCGCATAAACAGGTTTCCATAATGAGTGCAGATTCAGGACAGTGACGAGCAATAGGAGCATATGACAGAGGGGCCAGAAGGGAGGAGAGACTCTGCAGGAAAGAAGCTGAGGAAAAGGTTAAAGCTCTGGTGAGACCGGGCATCATCTACACAGCCTCCTGCTGCTTTTGCTCTGTCCATCATGCTCACAGAAAAAACGCAGTGTGAGATCTGTGCATGTGTGTGTGTGGCTTTGTAGTATTATGGAGCATATGCAGGGTAATGGCAAACCATTTGCCATTACAATTTGTAATCTCTGTGCTCATGTCCATGCAATTTGTGTAAACACATGCAAATAAATTCACATTCAGGTTTAAAAAGGTCATGCGGGAGAATCTGAACCGTTTGGGTAAACGTGTAAAGCTCTCACTATAAAAACCGGATGAAAATGTGTTTGATAAACATGCCATGACAAGAAAAAGCGTTTCAAAACCCTTCATGTATCCATCTGGATGAATTACCATAAGAAGATTGACATGAGCATCTGGGGACGACAAAATGTCAGCATGACATGAAAGATCTGCTGCAGCTCGCTGCAGAAGAGTCAAAGAGAACACTCCTTGGGGAACCGACATGACTGCTTGAATCGTACATTTGCAAAATAAAGGATTTTAACATTGTAAGGCCGAGAAGGTCGGCAGGCCGAGATTGTAGAATGTCAGAACGCCATTGGAATAATAGCGGCATAGTCTTTTGAATGACCACCTAGACTAGAGCAAATAACCTTTGAGGCAAACTCTCCAACGGCCCGGATTACAGAAAATCACATTAACACTCGTCATACGGAGGACTGTAAACCCTCTGAGTCCATACAGGAGTTCACCCTCTTGAGAATTCAGACATATGACTCAACTTGGAAAGGGGAAAGTGAAATTCATTTGCTAGCTGCCACCCACAAACCCTTCCTGCAGTATGTTATCCTTAATAACCACATTAGATTGTCCTTTCAAGGCTTCTGTAGTCTAACCTTCGAAGCATTCTTCTCCTCTCTTCCTAGGGTTGTGCTGCAAGACCTGGACAATGATGTCAGAGACAGAAACTGCAACACAGACACAGATATTGGAACTGAGCAATGAGATGTGATATTTTTAACCAATAAGCATAAGCCATTTGTGTGCTTATACATCACAAAAATATGACCCCGATTTCTTCTAATCTTGTTATGCAGCTGAAGACATGACTTGTCGAAACACGGCTCGCTCCCAATGCACTGAATAAAGTAACGCTGCGCTGAGGCTATGAGTTTGCCTTGACGCCCTCTAATTTAAAGTTCTGCCTCATCACAGCGAGCATCTCACTAATCCAAGAGTGTTTTCTCTCTCATCCTCTTCACCAGACTGAGGAAACATGAGCCAGACTGCTGAAGCTGTGAATGCATGGCACGCTGGTTATCTGTGAAGTTTGTATTCATCACCATCCGGCCCTCGCTTTATTATCCCGGCTCTTCTCTTCTAAAGGTGACATTTGTCTAACTGTCCAATCCTCCTAACACACAGTGCAGTCTGGGACCTATTCAGCTTAATAGTGCTGCTTTACTGTATGTGTGCGCTCGTTTGCCCGGTGGAGTTTTTGAATTCAGATAAGCCCGTGCTTCTAGAGAAATAACGCGTCTTAAAACCACCGGGCACTTAAACCTCCTCGCCATCCATTTAATTAAAAACAATACAATAAATTACGAGCAATGCTATCAATACGAAGGGGGGAAGGGAAGGAAGTAACTGGAGGCAAGTTAAATTATGACCTTACGCCGGAAAACATTTTAAGGGTGGATATCATGGTGCATGCATAAATTTAAGACAAGAAGTGCTGATCTGTCAATCATGCACCGCTCCCAGAATGCAACAGAGCAAGCCCATATTTCATGTGTTGCCCTCTATGCTGCAAAAATGTAAATTAATCCATGTATGATAAATTAGAAACAATGCCATATCTCAATGCATGTGGACTGACACACTGAAATACTGTCAGTCACAGATGTCTGGAGACCTTTTCCTAGCATTACACAATATGGGAAGTGGAATAAATGAAGAATAATGCAGACGTCGTTATAATTCTTTGTGACTGGAAAATTACCACTGCAGTGCCAGTAACAGGCCAATACATATTTTATTAAATGAAAAGAAACAAAGTGAACAACTCTTGTAGATGAGGAACCGCAAACCGATTGACATTCATCATTCAAAACCTTTTATCACTCTTTGCAGCCACATCATTTCCCTACTAAAATAGATGGACAGACATCTGTTATAATCTGTAAACCAGCAGGCACATTATAAGCTTGTGGGTTTATTTGCTACATCCACTGAAATATTAGTAGGCCCACTCTAGAGACTTAAGCAGCGTTCCCGAAATCCACCATGTGATCAGTGGTGAGTGATAATCCCCAGACTATCTCAATTATCAGCATGATTTCCAATAATATCATAAATTGTACGATAAATATATTGCATGTCCTGTTTAAACCAACATAATAAGTTCAGATGAGGCCTTGAGGGTGGAATAAAATGAGTTACAGAGTTGGGTCTGACTCGTGGTTAGGCCTTTATGTGTGCTTGGATGTGTGTGGAGCCTCTGACAAGGAATTGTCAGAGGCTGGAATTAACAGGAAAAACAGCCATTTTTAAGTTTGGAGTTAAATTGAGGGCAATACATGTGGTGATAATGGTTGAGGAACAATGGAAGTCCAAAGTCTAAAGTGTGTGCATGTGTATGTGTTTGTGTGTGGTGACCAGAGACAGGAAAGGAAGGCTGAATCTGTGCAACAATGTGAGCGATGGAGCGTTTACACGATTACACCAGTCTGTTTTGCTTAGAGTATTTGTCTATCCAGATTGTCACCCTTGTGCAAGTCATTATGTGTGTGCTTATTTATTTGCGTGTGTGTGTGTGTGTGTGTGTGTGCGCGCGCGCGCATCAGGAGGGAGGGGAGCCAGCATGAGAAGCATACTGATGAGTTCCCAGCATGCTCTGATCAAATTACACTATCAACTCTCTCTCTCTCTGCCTGCCTTTCAGTCAATCTCCCCACTTGCCCCCTCCTTGCTCCTTGCTTCTTCCTCTCTCTCAATCTCTCCTCTCTCTTCTCCTTCACCCCCACCACCCCCCCACCCCCCTCTCTCTCTGCAGGTAAACGACCCCACTATCCCAGTGAATGATGCTTTCGTCCAGCGGCTGCCACAGTATTTGAAATCCTAATGACTGGAGTGCCTTGCTTCAGTCACAGGATAGCTGCCAGATGCACCTTGACGTATCTGAGTGGGTCGCAACTTGCTCAGACAGAACTGTGGGTGATTAAAAAAAAAAAAAAAAAAAAAAAAAAAAAAAGTCTAAATATATATTCCTCCCCAATGGCCTTGTCACAGAAATGCTGATTTTTAATGCTGCCAGAGCCACTGGCATACCTCGCAACACTTAACCAAATTGACTTGGGGATGGTTTAAATCATATGTCTAGGAGACAGAAAACAGGCAAAAAAGCGAGACAAAGGGAAAGTGAGAGAGACAGAGAGAGAGAGAGACTTTGCCATAACTTTTCTCTCAACAAGAGTTGTGTGAGGGAGAGGAGACTGAGATACAGAGGATCAATATAAAAAGAGAGAGCAAGACAGAGAGGAAGACAGACAGAAGAAAGAGACTGCATAAAACAGAGATTAGGCTTCCTAAACCCAGTCTAATACAGTATCTGTAATATCAGTCAGTGTGGTAGTAAGAGGTGGAGTCCTGCTGGGCCTCTTCTTGTGCAGCGCCCTGGCAAACCGGAGGGCTGTTTTTGATCGGAGCTGGGCAGGGGCAGAGAGGAGGCTGCTCTGAATGCCGATTGGTTCAAAGAGGGGCCGGACACCACGTCTAGGTCAAGCGTTTTCAGAGGTGAGGCGCAGCAGGGCTGACTGACCCGGAGGCCAGGAGAGTAGAGCGGAGGCAGAGATGAGACAGAGTCAAAGCGGAGGTGGAAAGTAACTAGTCACTGCTGCCCTAGGTGCTGTACTGTCGAGTGATATATAGAGATCATTAACAAGTTCTTTCCCAGCGAGGAGTTATAGGGCTTAACTGCATGACAGGACAGATAAATTACATTTGCCTTGTTTAATTTGCAAGGTAAAGCAGATTTTTTTTTTTATAAATTAATTTTTCTAAATACTAAAAATCCCAATATACCAAGTGTTTTATATTAATCATGTTTTAGTTATTTATTCCTGTTATCAAAGTCCGGAAAGAATAAGTGTTGCTGGGAATGTAAAAAATATAGTCTTATACAACAAGTGTATTTTAAATGTAGACCTAACCCTAACCTTGAAGGAACGGTTCACCCAGAATACAAGAAAAAAAATATTTTCTATCCATCCAGACGAGGCGTCCAGTCTGTGTCCTCCTTCACCCCAGTACAATGGGGCTGGATGGATATTTGATTGTGGGGCTCAAACTGTCAAACTAAACAGCAACAGCTCTTTCCAAAAATAATGACACGGGTACTTGACATAATCCACAGACGTCAGAGATGAAGAATTTTGTTGGGAGCTATTTCTTGTTGAAGAAGACAAGCAGGAACATCAGCAGGAAAGATCTATCCACCATATATATATATCTATATATCTATATGTATCCATCTGCCTGTAAGGAGTACAAATTCAGAGAAGAAGACTGGAAATATTGCTAAATCACACAGAAACTAGATGGATAGATCGCACTTGGGCTAAGTAGAGAAATATCTTCTTGTATTTCTTCTTGTATAACACCAATTATTACACTGTTACACTAGGAAACACTACTACTTGACGATAATTTTACAAGGCAAAAGATCAGTATTAGTAGTAGACAAAAGTTTAATATCTAATAATATCTATATAATAATAGAATATAACACAATCCCATGGCTATACCACACTACTGATAATAAACAGGGTTCAGACAAAGAAGTACCTCTGAAGATATCAAAGGACACTGTGCAAGCAAAGCAAATTAAGAGGCTAAAATAGAAATGCACAACCCCATTCAGCTGCAATGCTGTGAGGCTGGGGACGGGCTGGGGGTTAATCTGAGGCTGGGTAGCGAGGCAGTAATGCCAGGGCTCATGGGGAATTACTGGGGAGATTTGGAGGAAATCTGCTGGCAGCAATTTCCCTGTCGCTTTTATTAGCCTCAATGTGCAATATGCTGCCGGCCACTTTCAAATGACAGGGTACGTCTTGATTTGTTTTAGTCTTTTTTTCTGTTTTTTTTTTTTTTTTTCTTTTCTCATTTTCCCCCTGAACACACTGATTCAAGGGAGATGCACAGGAAGGAAGGAATGTATGTCAGTGTGTGCTTCTGAGTCTTACATAATGCAATCTGAGACACAACTGACAGCCATGGGGAAATTGTCTGCTTGTTTGCTCCTGTGCAGGGAGGTCAAAGGTCAGGGTCAGCTGCAGCAGATCCTGAAGCAGATGCTGGCAGGCACAGGGCTTGAACCTTCAGGTCTCACAGCTGAAGGATGGTGCCCTTACTTGCTAGGCCACCCATGTGGTCTAGTGTGTGTGTGTGTGTGTAAGAGTAAGTGAATGGTTGCCTGTGCCAACTCATGTACTGAGCTGGTCCCTCCTCACTATCGCTGTGGAAAATAATCAAAACCACTGAGTATTGTGATTTTTTTTTTTTTTTTTTCCAATATTGCATAGATTCTCAAGCCCCTTATATGAATATTTATCATTTATGAACAGCATTTTCATATGATGTTATGGCATCTACATTTTGGAATTTTTGATTAATTGTTTTGAGTCAATTTGTCCGCTAATTTATAATTTGATGTTGTTTTATTTATTTTATCTGCCTACTCAGGTGTTATGCTATAGATTATGTAATATATATTTTAAAGTTGTGTCTTTTCCCAATATTAGTTTACCACCTTTTATCTAGCTATTGGTTTCCATTAATTCCACTAAGATATGAAAATTAACATTCAGAGTTTTTAAACTGTCTTCACACCAGTACTCCATCACTGTATCAAAATAAAAGCAACAGCATTGTTTTGATGACTTGAAATTGAGTGAAACAGTCCCTCCGCCAGGGAAAATAGTCCCCAGAGAAACGTTTGCTTTCCACAGCCAATTATCAGTTCTGTAGTTTATGAATGTTGCCGAGTTATTGGCAATTATAAGGTGTGTTTGAACCAAAAATCAAATGTGAAAACTGAGAGATTTTGATGATATGAAATCTTTAGTTCCTCGCCATGAGTTGCAAAATGGTTTGTAGCAATGTTAACTGTGGGTAAATTGTAGTAAATGGGCAAAACGTTCAAAATCACTGGCATTTCTTTCTTGAGAAATTTTCTTCAGATATTTCTTTAGCTTTCCTAAGAAGTTTTCAGTGATTTCTGAACAGTATTTCAATGTACCATGTAGCAAATATTGTGACCCATGTGTGGTGATACACACTGTATCATGAGGTGCTTGCCAACACCTAGCCCCCACTTGCTGTACTGCACATAAACTCAACCACAGACCATGTCTTTTTCTCTCTCCCTGTCTCTCTCTCTCTCACACACACATCCCACACACACACAGGTTTCTCTGAAGTCTCTGGCCAGGTCCAACAGCGCTCTGCTATTTAACATGTAGAGGTGACAGCCCTGGGAGGCTGACCAACACAGTCCACACTGCACTGAGTAAGACAGTTTGTTACACTGTTGCTAATATTCACTCTGGATTTGAAAGAAATGCCAAGAGAGGAACCACAACATGACTCTCACAGCTAACCGCAAAGCACTATGGTCAGAATAGAGGTCAAACAAACTCTGAAATGGCAGTATTCTCACTAGGTGTAAAGCTACTGTGTGGTACCTCATGGCTTTCCTGCAACATTATTTGGCAACAAAGTCTTGCATGAAGAAAAGTACTAGAGCTTTATTCCTCTCTATAGGGTTCTGCTGCTGAGTCCTTGAATACCTTGAATATCTATTTGCTTCATTCAGTGCAAATTGAGAATGCAAGTGTATGAAACCATTTGATGTGTGCACAGATGTGCATGCATAATGTGAGCAAGTGTCTGTGTACATTTGCAGCACCTGTATTCTACCCTCTGTTGCCTGTGCTGCATAAAAGCCGCTTTCCCTGACCTCCTTGTGTCTCATTAAACTGAGAGATAAACAAAAACAATGCTCCATTTTTGACTGTATATTTGAACCCCTGCCTGCATTTGTCTCTTATTGCCAGGGAAAGCCCCGCTGTGATGGACTGCTAGGAAGGCAAGAGATAAAACAGAAGAAACCAAAATACATGAATAATGTGGGGGAGCTCTTCTCAAGACAAGCGGGAACCAAGGCGGGAGGAAGAGAAGCTGCAGCTTACAGCATCGCTGCATTTCAATCAAGAGCGGCTTTGGATTCTGATCCTGAGTTGATATGAGAGCAGACAGAAAGACTGACGGCGAGCAGTAAGAACGATACACATGACAGTTTGACTTGGAATTGCCCATTAGAGGCACTCATCCAAATACCGCATCCAGTTAGAGGTACTGTACAACATTTGGATTATATTTGTGTATTCCCTTTTCACAACAGTCAAAACTCTGCAACACTTTTACCAGATAGTGTCAGATATTTTACTCTGCAGTGCTGGGAAACTTTTTGATATGAGTTTATGTAAAGGAAACTTTTGGAAGATATGATGGCAGGATACACCACATCCTACATCTGTTTGATGTTGTAAATTATATGGAACAGTTTTATGCTTTGAACGAATGTTCTTATGTAACTGAGTGGTTGTTGTTCTCTCTTTGTTGTCCATGTTTATTGTCTAACTTTGATGTATTCTTGTTTTATGCTGCCTTCTTGGCCAGGTGTCTCTTGCAAAAGAGATTTTAAACTCAGTAAGCATTTCCCTTGCTAAAAGGGTTATTATTTACATGTCATGTTCCTACACATGATCAGACATCTAAATAGGATGATTAAATATTAGCCTCATATCATCATATATCATGATTTATCATATTATCATATTATCATATTGTATCATATAGAATTTAGTTTTGAATTACATTGTGTTCTTTGTCCTACAATTTCAGTTTTATTTAAATCTTGACTGAATAAAGTTCTGAGTATAATGCTGATGATGCTATGACCACAAACTAGAAAGATCACTTTTACTGCTGTAGGCATGGCAGAAGCAGCAGTGTCTGAGTCTGTGTGCAGCTCTGTGATAGAGTCTTTCCAGTTCGCCAGGCAGACTGACTTCCAAAAACACCACTGGCCTCTTGCACTCTGCACTCAGCCCACAGCGAGAGGATCCAGGCCTCAGTCCAGCAGCTCTGGAGTCACTTCATATGGCCACCCCCAACATCCAAGGCGATGTGTGTGTATGTGTGTGTGGCTGCAGTCACACTCATATGCTTTCTGCCCAAGTCTTGGCCTTTATGACTTTCTGCTGCCCTACAGGGTGCTGTTGTGCGCAACCTCAGATTGTGTGCTTCGGTGAATGAAATGCCCAAAAATGGAGATGTCTAAATCAGAGGGAAGCAGTGATGAGTCACTCAGCAGCGCTGGAAGGTATACACCATCAAAGTCAGGTGCCTCGTTCTTAGCTCAACTTCACAACAGCTCATCATCGCTGGAGATGTGAGCAGTCTTCCATGACAGCATGCTAACCCTTGAATCATTAAAATATGTTTCCTAGTGTTTAGTTCTTTGGTAAAGACATATCAAACAGAAAAATTCTGACGTGATCAAATCTGGAAGATTTGTATGAGCAACAGTTGCTGTGACGATGTCTCCAGCTGTGCTAAGTGCCCCTCATTTTTGTTTATGTTCTCACAAATGGATGTAGTGACTTTTAGACATCATGTGCATCAATTGGAGCAGAACTGCCTGAATCCAGCAAGCCAAAATATCCACACAGACAGATATATCCCCTCTCCCCCTTTTACCACTGTGGTTTTCTTCCATGCACAAAAGGAATCATTTGGAAAAGTCATGTTTGACTCTTTTCAGTCATGCGTGCTATATTTTGCTGACAGTGTTTTATTTTACAATATTTGGTTCTAATTTGTTACATATATAAAGATTCGACTGCAGTGCTAATGCAGGATAAATTCTGCATAAAAAGGAGACTTCCTCAATGACTACAACTGTATGAAATGTTCTATAATGAGGATTTTATCCAACATGACCAAGCAGACGACAGCATTTCATCATTTACTATTATAAATTGGGAATGGGATTGTCTTTATCTCATTATTAGTCACCCAGGTCTAGTTATTCATTCTCCTGTCTAGTTGATATTTTGTTATTCTAAGATAGTGGCCTTGAGGGAATCTGTACAGAAAAATTTCTCTCTGGCATTATTTGGTCAGTCTTACAAAGTATGGTGTCAGTTTATGGTGTCAAAAAAAAAAAAAAAAAAAAAGCTCACAAAAGCCTGGAAGGGGCCAAACCTTGAGGGGCGGAACTAATGAAGCAGGTAATGAATGAACCTGACTCCTAAAACATCAGCTTGCACAGCTGGAGCATAATGAACTGCAAAAACTAATGACTCACCCATCTGCGAGGCTGCGTCTCCCCACGTATGTTGTTGGCGTAAATACCAGTAACTATTAATGTCCAACTCATTATAAACAAGACAAAGAACAGTTGATGAATGCAGCAAGTGATTATTAATGGACAGACAGTTCACAGACCTTTTTAGAGATGCAAATGTGAGATGAGTCATTTTTAATGTTTATGGTTAAGATATAAAGTAGGTTAGGTTTAGAATAGGATAAGTAGGGGAAGGGGGAACGCTAAGGGAAAAGTTCACCCAAAACAGA
The DNA here is from genome assembly GCF_902150065.1 of Myripristis murdjan. Classification (NCBI taxonomy): domain Eukaryota; kingdom Metazoa; phylum Chordata; class Actinopteri; order Holocentriformes; family Holocentridae; genus Myripristis; species Myripristis murdjan. Next base: position 12,576,517 of record NC_043981.1, read on the forward strand.
AAAAGAGCCCTTTTCTCCACCCCCGGGCAATCTATAGATCAAGTTAGTTTCTGTGTGATTTGGTATGGTTTCCCTTCTGTCTCCCTTCACTCCAGTATAATGTGGCTGGATGGGTACTGTGTGGAAAACTCAACCGGCAAGCTGTATATGTATGCAAAGACTGCACCTGGAAAAATATGTTTTTGTATTTTGTGTGAACTATTCCTTAGATTAGTTTGAAATGAGATCTTAGTGAGATTAGGTTAGAGGGGTGGAAATAATGCAAACATATTCAGTCCAGCAAATACGTAAATAAATTAAGTCCAGATAGAGTTATGGAGACATGTCTGTAACTGCATGTGTGTTAGGGTGAACATTTCACACTCTTGCCATAGCCTGAAGACACCGACAGAAACCAGGAAAAGAGAAAAGAACTGAGGCTAATTCATCATGGGGGAAATGGAGTGGCTGTCTGATGGCAGGTGGCCTCCCCACCGGCTCAGCCCTGGCCTCCTTTGACCTCCTGCTGGCCCTCTCCTGGCCCCCTTGTCTGCACCCCTACTGGCCCCTGTTATGCCCAGTTGAGCTTGATGGCCAGAGCCGCGGGCCCAGACCTCAAACTCTCCGGTCTGGAGGATTTAGTGTCTGTGTGGAGGCTGTGGACCTTGAGGGTGTCTCCGCCTCTATCAACACAGCCCCTGCTGAGGGTGACACCTGCAAATAACAGTTTAATAGCTGAGTAATGTCTCTGGCCTCCTCCCCAGCTGCGCCGGGGCGGCCTGCTGCGCCACGGAGCAATTGAAAAGCCTTTGCTCTCTTTAATGTACATACACACTCTTAGACACACAGATGCACATACGGGCATGCGCCCACACGTGTATATATATGGGCAAAGACACAGATGCAAAGACATGCACATGTACACACACACGTATATATTTATTTATAAACACCAGTGATATGGGCTGATAAAACAGTCAGGAGACAGTAAACTAGGGTCAGAAATGCCAGCAGCTTGCCAAGGAATGGGTTTATAAATCATATATCTCCACAGTCCACCTGCTCCTAATGTTAATGTTTTCTTTCCAGTACACGTACGTGTGTCCGCTCGGGAAATGCCATCGTCAAAGGCTTTCCTGCAGTGCATTCTTGGGCTGTGTAATCTTTGAAGACCAAACAGCTTTATTGTAGTTGTAAATGCCCTGGTTTTTCAATCCATACACTTTGCTAGATACCAACATTATGGAAAAATGTGCCTTCCTGTGGTGGTTATTGATTCTGAATTCTGATGAATTGTTTCTAGTCATAAACTCTGGTGATTATCCACCCAACAACATTATCAAACAGCCTAAGTCAACCACACACACATTCACGACATGCCTGAAAGTGCATAAATGTTTAAAAACTAAGAAATTAAAGATTTTCAATGGTAAGTTGGCCACAGTGGTAGTGCAGTGCTAAACTTGGACTGCTTCTGGTTGACTGCATGTGTGTGTGTGTGTGTGTGTTTGTGTGTGTTTGTGTTTGTGTGCATGTGAATGTGTGAATGTGTGTCTGTGTGTGAACATGTGTGCAAAGAAACCTCTGTGGAGAGCCTTGCAGGTTTGCAGCAGGGACTGTGATCACGTTGACACTGGAGAGAGGGGAGGCAGCATTTGTGTCACTCTGATTCATTCACCGTGAGTGGAAAATCAACTGTCTGCATTCAACCAATTGGCAAACATCCAAACATGTATGGAGACATTAATGTGTGGCAGAAATATTAATGTCTTCACCTAGGTATGGGGCATCTGGATGCATGTGTGCTGACAATGGTGACAAAAATATGCAGAGGTTGACCTGACAAACACTATGAGTGAGCAAAAATGCAAAACAGGTGTTTTGTTTAGACTCACCAGCTAAAAAAAGCATTTTTAATTGCCTACAGATGGAAAGGAGGGGTGCTTAACCTGTTAATGTGTGTCCACACAGCGCAGCCTGCCTTGCCTTACAAGTGGATCTATGAGGAAGCAGTGCAGAAATATAGTTTTGTGATGAGGACTCACACGGATTGATAACGATGACATGACTTATCTTACTGTACAGAACCGTGGGATAATGGGCTCTTCTCTTCCTGCAGGGGAACGCTCCTCCCATCTTGTCTATAGTTAACAAAAGCATTTGGCTGAATAATTTGTGCTTTCTCAGCCAGTGAAGCTATTATCAGCAAAACAGTATAGACTCAGAATACTGTGTGTGCACATTCTGAATTCATTTCTTAGAGTGAGCACAGGGTAAAAACTGAAATGACTACTGAGCAAAGGATAATACAAGACAGAAAATATGGCTTGCCTGATGAAGAACCACACTGGGTAGAAGGCTTGAAAGAGTAAAGCTTACAGGGAGTGAAATTCAGTGAAAGGGAAGATTTTTTTTTGCTTTGTTCACAGTGAACACCCATCAATCAGTCTGGCTATTAGTGACTGATGGATGGCAGGGTCACAACAGATGCACCTACACAGTGCGACTGCATGCAAAGGTCGACAACTACCACTACACGGCTGATCTCGACACTCCTGTAATGTTAAAACGTTAGAGAGCTGAAATGAGAGCGGTGGCGGTGAATAATGGGGGTGACGAGAGAGGAGAGCAGATAACGTTTTGACCGAGCAGACTAATTAGCATGAAGAGAATGAGTAAACTGCAGACTAAAGATGAGGAATGAAATACATTTGATAGCAAATCTTAAAATCTTGTGATTCCCGGTGAGCGATTCGTAACTTCTTGAGGCTACTTGGAAAAGTATCCAAGGATAAATTCAAATTTTTCAACAGAGGGAGTCAAAAAAAAAAACTCTAAAAAAATCAAGCAGAAAAACCGAAGACAGAGAGAGAGAAGTGTGAGCATTGCTTTAGCTCTGTGGCTGTCAGTTGTGGGAGCTGAGTGGCATTCCTCCTCTGCCTCTTGCTCTCACTGGACTGGTCAGTAAATCACCATCTCTCTTTTTTGCCTTTCCTGCCTTCTGCTGAGGTCAGCTTTGAGCAGGCCAGACATAAGGAGGAGACATCCATCACCTTTTTATATGTCCGAACCCTCTGCCGCTTAATGCAGCCTGAGATAGAGCAAAAGACAATCCAATCAGCCAGCTGAGATTCAATTCTGCCACATTCCCGTGATTCCGCTATTTTCGGAGTGGAAAGTGCAGAGAGTTGCAGAAATGCCTTTTAGAAAAAGATGCAGAGCCTAAAACAGTAGCTGCATACTGCTTGAGTCAATACAATTGGGATAGATAAGTATAGGCAAGTTAAATAGAATGTTTGTTGAGAGGGAAATAATTTCCCAGGAGGACGTTCTTTAAAGACACCATGATTCAACATAAACACAAAATTGATGAGTGCTCTCATCATGTCGTGGTAAAGAATTCCCCTAACATCGGACCAGAACTGGAGCAGGATAAATTTGGTGCCATTTTCTGGAAACGGACTCGAGAGACTAATAAGACATTCTCAGAAAGAGAATTAATGTGCACTGCATTGTTCCCCTCATTGTTCATCCTTTCAGATGTGTGTGCATTGTCAAAACAAGGGAACGAGAGAGTGAATGTAAACAGATTACGCCTGCTAGCGACAATGGCAGATAGCCGACATTATGCCCAGTGCCTGAGAACAGGCTATTAACCTCAGTTTGGATGCCAGGAAAACGGGAGATAATCTGCTGCCACAGAGATTTTTTAAACCCTCAAATCCTCACCCAGTCGATGGCTACCTGGCCTCAGTCAAGTTGTCCTGAACCGGGGGGAGATGATAATAGCCGGCCACTGATCCAAGAGATAAGGACAAGATTTGGGAGGATAAACTGGTCCCGGACCTGTCATTACAAAGCAACCCCCAACCCCTCCACAGTACGCTTCCCGTGTTACCTGGCCAATCAATGTCCGTAAAGGTTGTTGCCCTGGCAACTTCACACCACTTGAGTAATGGTAGTGGTGCGTGACTCCGGGATATCTGGGGTCAAGGCCGACTCCAGATCTCTATGTGATCAATCAACAAATCAAATCAGGTGCAATGCAAACTGGACAATTAGATAATAGAACTGCTATGGGTGAGGCTGTTGATTGTCAGGTTTCCACCCACAACAATTTGTGCGAACGGATCTTCCACTCATTAAAACTGTTTCTGTCAGCAATGTCTGGTCAGCCTCATTTTTTCAAAATATAAAAATGGTGGTGTTTACAGTGTGATCCTACTACATTTCCTCTGTTTGAGTAATGAACCTTGAATCAAGTCAACTGTTTTGGGGTCATCCCTCAGCTCACTAAACAACTAAATCAACACATGGACCAAAGGCGACATCATGATCAAATAGCACTGTGAGAGCCTTCATTGTTATTTCTCTCATCTTGAAAAAGATGGAATGTGAGTGTGTGCACCGCAAGAGAGAGTGAGAGTGTGTGTGTGTGTGTGTGTGTGTGTGTGTGTGTGCATGTGCGTGCGCTTGTTTGTGTTCTGCCGCAAGGACGTATTAAGATTCAAATCATGTCTGCCTCCCATCTTGATAAATGGAAGGAGTCTGCAAAAACTTCCCTAAATGGCCCTCTGGCATGGCTGGGGAATAAATTGAGCTAATCAAGGGTGGCCCCACAATCACTGCACCCACAAAGTAATCAAAGAGTTGAAAAGGAAAACACATGGTGCATGTAGATGTATGAGTGATTCTGATTCTCTGTGTGAGAGCACATATGTGTTTGTGTCTGTGTGTCAGAGTCCGTATGAGAATATTTCCTTGTTGGGGCACTAAAAGCCACTTTGGAGCTTTGTCGCCATAATTGGCATTTTCCCTCCATTCATTGTAGTTGTGTTGTCACAGTGCACGTAAAAGCCTTTCAATCACAGCTGAATGAATGCAGTGAGCACATAGCCAAATGTCTGTTTTAATAACCATCTCATTCAGCTGACAGTGCGCTCAGGGCGATCCCAGAGAGGCTGTGAGAGAAGCGGAGAGGTGTGCAGCCACAGTGAAGACTCACGTGGCAAACTAGATGTTGATGCTTGAGATAAAAATCAGCTCTTCCATTCAAATGGGATCTTGATGTCAGGATCGAAACCTCAGCGGACTCAAACAAATGACAGAGGTGGGATGACTTTGCAAAGTCCCAGTTAGCTTAAACCCACTCCCACCATTTTGTTCTGCTCAAACTGAAACAAGGCCAAATAACAATCTATTCCTCAGGGTTTGATGACCGTGGAATAAATCCTGGGATTTGAGCAGAACAGCGCACCTGCTTTCCTTGCTAATGGGCACGCTCATGCTCACTCCAAAAAGTGTTTCCTGCAGCCAATTTAGTCGCACTAGAACACCGGCGGGAATATTCTCAGAGGTGGCAATCGCAGCAAACAAACAGTGTGTGTGTGTGTGTGTGTGTGTGTGTGTGTGTGTGTCTGTGCACGCGTGTGTGTCTTTGACCGGTTTCCCCTGCGGAGATAGAGTGAAGCGTGATGGATAACCACTCAGTTGAGCCACTATTCTTTTCTACAAGCCTGGGTCCTGTCCCAGGGGTGTCGCGACATAAAACTAGGTTGGAAAGGCAAACTCTGTAGGAATTCAAGTGGATCATCTCATACATTTTAAGTCTGAGCCACTGAATGGCATTTTACTTCTGAAGACAGATGTTTTTCTGCCTTTTTTTAATCTACAGCCACAGACTAACTTTTAAGATTTTCTCTCCTCCTGCTAGTGTTTAAGAGACACATATTAACCTTGTAACATTGTGTATGCAAATTAATTTTACTTATGCGCATTTCCCCCAAAATGAAGCCCTTCCCTAACAAGCGCAAGACCAACAGCCTACAGCTAAAGCGCTCTGCAGAGGTGAAACAGGACTAAGCACACAGTGAAAAATATTCAAACTAAAAGTAGACTTTTTACACATAACCAGAGGCAAGTGTCCATGATCATTCAAAGCCTAGGGGGCTCTGGAGTGGTGCAAGCCTGTGCCAGCAAAAAAATCAGACACACACACACACACACACACACACACACACACACACACACACACACACACCACACTCACTTCCATATATTCACTCACGCACAGACACATTTCCATTGACCTTAGTTGCCACCAACATTAAGCATCAACTAAATATGTGAGTCACCTTCTCAACTATCATCAAAAAACAATCAGTTCCACTAAACCAAAAGGCAGTGCTTAGCCGCTGCATAATGAAAATGTGACATTGACGCTGAAGTCCATTCTGGAAAAGTCACAGAAAACTGAACCAAATCATAATGTCTAAAGAAAGGACAAATGCAAATGTCTAATTTGAAATGGAAAGTAAGTTTCACCTACAACCTCTGCCAACTCCAAATTTCAGTCGATCAGGCAAACACAAAAGGCAAAAGTATAAAACACCTTCCCTTCACAGTTCTTCATCATACACTTTGTATGTCCCAGCGGAAGACCTACTGACTTGCAATTCTGTGCTGCTACAGCAGCCAAAAGAAGAAAGTGGACTTGTCACAGTTTGAGACACAAGGACATGACTTCCTGCAGCTAGTAAAAACAACCTGCATTTCTTCCCTCTCATGCGAGTGAGAGCAGCCTCAACCAGTATGTGTGAAGCTTTGCTGTTTATGCCGGTGAGCGGCATCCCAGCGTAATGGCTCAGTGTTGGAAGTATTATTGAAGGAAGGCAGAGAAGTGTTTTCAAGAGGCAATGGGCCATAATCCCAGTGTTTGTAACAACAAGAGGGAATATCCAGACTTCATTGGACCTGAAATGACTCTCTCGTTCCCTCCCCTCTTTTCTCTGTGAAGGACTCTTGTAAGAAGCCTGCCAAATGAAGGGAACTGAAGCAAGGGAAACAGACCTGTGTGTGGAAAGGAATTACATAGATATCCCTCTGGATATCCACTGTTCTGGGGGCAGCAAAATCTATGGTGGGATTAAACGCGATGTACCTTCACAAATCTCCTTTGAATATGGCAGGGTTTTCGATGTATTCTCTTTTACTAATCTGGAAAGAGACTGGTCTGGCAATTCAACACATTCTCATTCCCAGGTTGTCAAATGTGTGTCCAACACTTTGGCAACGTATCAGGCTTTAACGTTTTTGTCATTTCGGTGTCATGTGGTTAGGTATAGAAAACAAGACCACTTGTTAAGGTAGGGAAAAGATTAGGTTGAGGCATAAAAACTACATGGTTATGGTTAGGGAAAGGTTTGGTTTTAGGCATTAAAATCAGATATGGACATGGTCTCAGTACTGCTCAAAAAAAAAACTAGAGATGACGAAACACTGCTTTCTTGCTTCCCGTCTGAAACAGGAGTCAAACCTGTGTCTCCTGCTTGGTCCCTTGCCTTTTAAACCTGCCAACCACCATAACCACCCCCCTAACCACCTTTCACACTATTTACACTATGTCACCAAAACTTTGTCTCATACTGATGCCAAAGGGTGACACTGGCTCCTAATGGGAGCCTTATGCATCGGTATCAGCCACCAAAGGGTGCCTTTGGCGTCAATATCAAAAGCAGAATGGTGTGATAAAGTGACAGTATTTGATGCCCTGGGAATGAGAACAGGCTAAATTTTGGGGGCGAGAGGAGTGAGTGACTGTTTGTGTGCATGTGGGCTGGAGTTGGTGTAGTCTATTGTATTTTATGGCTGGGTGCAGTCGTAGATGGTAAGCTGCAGACTTCAGGAAATACAATTTCCTATTTGCCTGGCATCACTTGGACAGAAAAATGAATGTAGTATCATGTGATGTTTTTTTAATTTACTCTGTGAGACTTGGGAGTGATTGGTGTTAAGTATACTGGGTGTACACATGCACATGTGGACACAAGCATCCACACACACACATTTACACACACTCCTGCAACTCACTGACCACCTTTGATTCCCTTATTCCTCATCTGCGCTCCTTCCCTCCCTCCCTCCCTCCCTTCATCCCTCTTTCACCGACACTCAGTGTATCTTATCTCTGTCGACCCATGCCTCCCCCACTCACACACCACTGCCTCTCCTGTGAAGAAGTGGGACTGCGGTGAGTGAACAGGCCCGTCCTCTGTGCCGGGCCGATAGAGCCTTAATCTGAGGACTGATGCTCGGGAAGAAGCTGATTAAAGGGGACCGATGAGAAAGAGGCAGAGCCTTATCATGAGGAGAGAAAGCATCTCGACTCTCAGGGCTAATTGGCCAGGGAGCGAGTGGCCAGCTGCCGGGCAGAGATTGGGTCACCTGATGGCTCCGCTTTCACACTACTGCTGGGTGTGCTTTTACGCACTCTCTCCCTTGAGTTTGCACGTGTTTAATGAACTCGACCTTGTGATCCTCCGAGCTCTCTCTCGAAGCTGGGCTAAATGTGCCTCGATGAACTCGCCTCACACAGGGAAAACCCGGGGAGCCTGATGAAATTTTTGAAACCCCAGCTCGAAGGGGAATAGCGCTCCCGGAGCATCAACACTAGGTAAAAGGATTAATTGAGCCTAACAATAGGGGCCGGTGAATCACACACGGGATCTCTGATATAAATGCCTTGTTTACAAAGAAATAGCTCCTTGTGACATCCCCTTGATATTTGCACAAAATTGCTGAGATAATTTGCACGCTAAAATGTGTCCAAACCTGCAGGCCTCACGACAGTGTGGGTTTGGACAGGAACTAGGGCGGGAAATTAATTACGGTTCTGTGCTTTCTTCAAGCTGCGCTCTGTGTCTGGTGTCCTAGAAGCGAGGCCTCCAAGCAGCAGCACAAACTCAGTGAGGAGAAAGAGTGAATCACAACTCTTCATCAAAATTGCACACCGTCCCATTAAGGGCAACAAAACATATGAAAACAATAAGCTTATAATGTGAAAATTTATATGATTGTTTCTCCATATGCATGTTCATTAAGATATAAAATGTTATCTACCTCAATGCAATCCACTTTCTATGGCTTCTGGGTTTGTTCCCTGAAGGAAAGTTAAATCTCTACACATAAGTCCTATTTAAATAACATCCAGCCCGACTTGATTAATTGCTATTTATGGTAATTGGACTATTTCACTATTATTAAGCTATGTAAATTTCATTGAGATATGGGTAAAGAGGTGAGTATGTCTCTTACAGTCTCCAACCCTTGTTCTTTCCATTGTTCTTTTCTGGCAGCTCATGTATAATTAGCCCTTAAGAGGAGCGTTTTAGACATAAAATGAAATAGTTTAAACCTCAAATGAGGCAAGGAGCTCTGTTCTACATGGTGCAAGTACAAGATGTCTGTTGGATGAAACCCGGTCCCCTGTCATTCTCCCCCCTGAACTGCTTACATTAGCATAAAACTCCTCACAGAGTGTGCGGGATTCAGCAGAAGTGTGATCGAATTGTGGCTTTGAGAGAGTGAAAAGAAGAGTGCTAGACTAGCATCAGGTCTGTGGGGGGAAACTCATTTCCCCAACCCAGATCTGCACCACAAGCAGAACGGATGCGAAGCCCCTTAAACGTGCCAAGTTCAAGCCCATTTCAATATTCGCTCTTCAGCAAATCTAATACCTGTGACATTAAAATAAAGCCGCTTTCGAAGGATTTGTGCTCTATCTTCCCAGATAAGATCAACAGGGCAAGGCAACACTCGAATACCGACAAAGGAAAAACTGTCTGTGGGTGCACTTCAAATCCACATGGAATTGAGGACAGACACTGAATCCCCTTTTACATGCACTTTTTGGGCATAAAACCATTGTTATATAGTGTATGTAAAAAAAATCTTGAATAACAAAGTTTTTAGTAAGATTTTGTGTTGTCAGAGGTGAAATAAAAACACTTTTTTGCCCTTGTCAGCTCTTGCTCATAACACTGAGATGAAGGAATATAGTGATAATAAAGGTGCAAGCCGCCCTCTCAGGGATCATGACTGACACAGGAGAATCTCCGAGGTATAAAGTCAAACTTAAGCCAGCAGTATGGGAGAGACTTGGCGTGCTCACATGAGCAATAAAGTGTCACACTGGCTTCGATCGCCGCAGTGTCCACACTCTCACCAGCTGAACTTCTTGAAACTTTCATACAGCTTCGATCACTGCCCCCAAATCACTTACAATGTGACATGACTTGGTCAATCCTGTAGAAGTTGCTGTGTTTTATTGTCTTTTTTCCTCTCTTTGATGTTCTATTTTTCAAACTGTAAAGCACATTGCATCAGATTGTAAGAATGCAAATAAAATTTGGTTTGGCTGTGTTTCCAGTTCATCTCCTTTGTTTACATGGTTACTTTTTCTTTGCAGGTTTCCTTGTTTCCTCCCATCTCATTGTGAACCCAAAGATTTGCAAGCCTTCCCATCTGATGTGTCATTAGACAAACAGAACTCAAGTGCAACTACAAGGACATTTGCTTGCAGCACAATGTTCAAATTTGTTTCTAGTATACTGTTGCCTTTACTGCATCTCGTTAGGGTTTGTTATTAACTTAGTTCTGTGTAACACAGACTTCCACTATGACATAACAGATATGATGAGCAGTGACAAGCTCAGTGAGGATTAAAATAATTAGTTATAGCATCCATTTTCTACCAGCGCCCGGAGTGGCTCAGCCCCTCTTGTGTTTTACATTAAATCGGCTCCCCGCTCCTCCTCTGACATATTTTTTTCATTTCAAACCCATACGATTCCCCAGTCAAAGCTGGACGAGAGCTGAGAAGAGGTTGCAAGGGCAAAATCAGCAAGAAATCCAGAGGAAGATGTCAAAAGATGAAACAGTGTCAAATTTGTCTGGCTTTACAACCGTGCTGCAGCGCATTGCTTCTCAGTAAACCTGACTGATAGCTGGTGAGTGTGTTATAAAAAAGAAGATATGAAGTGATATCCGCATAGGTTTATGTGTCCAAACCTCATGCACTAGGGCACTCAGCGCTCACAATGAGGCTTATCCTACTCCTTTCATATCGCATGTCGAGGATATTATGTATTATTACTGCCTGTGCCAGCCTGCAGAGCCTCTTTTATGTTAAAGATAACTGAGTCTATAAGGAGAAATGCATCACCCGGAAAGCAGCGTTGCAATTCATTACCCGGCATGTACTTTTCCATAAATTCGCTCACAAACATGCCTGCTATTTACCCAAGAGTCTCTTGGTGAGCCAGGCAACTGAATACTGAAAGACTTTGCCAGTTTTTGATAATGTCCTTTGGCTTTCTCTTTATCACAAATGGTAGACACAAATTATTCCTGCCAAACATATTCAGGATAGCATATGGACAACAGTATAATTAAAGAACACCAGTCTGTTGCAATAATACCACATCACCCGTTAAACCCAAGGCGCTTTAGTTCCCGTCTGAAGTGCCTGAGCGGCAGTCGGTAAAATGTCTCTGTGAACTTGAGCGTTTTAACGTTTGCGTTTGTCTTGCCCTGAGGCAGACTTAATCACTACACCGGGGGGGTCACAACTTCTCCCAGCTTAGATAAAAGGTTGCTGTCAGATAAACGAATCTTCAAAACGTCAGATTTTACAAGATTAAAGAAATGAAGATTCTTGTTTTACAAGCTATTTTGAAATGTCAGAATTTGTTATGCATGGGTTAATATAGGTCTTATTAAATGCATTATTGTTTCAACATACAGAAAAGATAGGAACTAGGCTGACATGGGGAAACCAACATATAAAAAGACCTATAATAAAGAAAAAGTATACTAACATCCCACACCCATCCCCTCACTGAGCCGGTGTAAAATAATGAAAGACACTTGTTACATACATTTTTTTGCAATAAATTATGAAACAGCTATATCCAAGCAAATGAAGATCTTGAGCATATAATCTCCCACTCTCTGTCCATGTCTCCCTCTCTGCCCCTTTTTATCTATTCCCTCTCTGCCCCAGAGGACAAAGTCAATGGAAAAAGAGAGGGGGAAAATGCTAAATAAATAATTCACTATTTTATCATGTGTTTTTTATGTATTAAACACAGTTTTACTATAGTTCGTTATGGTGACAATTAGGATTACTTTAACCACTGTATTACCAAGACTTTACTATCACACTATGGTAACTGTCCTATTTACCATTTATGCTTGCCATAATAAACCCTTGTTACTTTTCTTAAAATGTGACACTTACTTTCAGTGAACTTGAGCAGGTCTGAAGAGGAGTTTTAGGAATGAGATCACTGTGTTTTTGGAAGTATTGCTATATGTAACTTGTCATTTTTAAAGTTTGGTAAAACAGTGTGACGTTTTGCTGGAAAATGCAATTCATGGGTTTCTACCTCTTACTTTTCTCCTTTTTCTGTTTCTTTTCGTCTGCTACACGGTTGGCATCTTGGCCTCTGCTGTTAGCCTAGCTGTTTCTCATATCCTTGCATTTAGGGCAGATTACAGACTTATAAGGAAGTATAGTCTAAGTGGTGAGTAAAAAGTCAATTTGTGACTCAGGCTTGCGTGGTACCTTCCCCACTAAGCCATGATCAAGAAATACAGTTGCTTTTAATTGAGAGACAAAGAGAAACATTTTTACATTAACAGCTCAGGATGTGTTGGAGAGTAATGTTTTGGAAATACAGCGATTCTCCAGCACCTGCAATGTCCATTCCCAATCAAATAGCGGGTGACCAACCCCAGCATCCCAGGTCATCCTAATTTTAAAATACTAAATACTAGATCTTCCTCTGGAAGCAGTGACAGGATTAACTATACAGTAGAGAGCCAAGAACTAGCAGAGAGCTAAAAACGGGTTAATTTATAGTTACTCTGCACATATTATCTACTGAATGCATTCAAGAGCATCCAGGAACATTAAACTGAACAAATGGCAACTTATGGACAAATTGGTAGCAGCAGGGATCAAACCTGTGACCTTTCAGTTACTGAAGAGCTGCTTTGACCACTTAACCACTCTGCCTTCCCAAGACACTGAAAAGCGAGGCAGGATGCCATACCATGACCTCAATATAGATATAGCACAACCAATGGCATTTCATAATTTCCAACCTATGAGATTTGATATACTGGCCATCAAATGGTGATTTCTTTGACAGACAGCTATGAACTAGTCAGGTCAAGTGTGTGGTTTTTGTGTGAAGGAGACAAACCAAGAGCAAGACTTACAGGTGCAGAAGAACTGTGAGACGCAGAAAGAATTGGAGAACCAGGGAAACTGTGAGAGACAGAGAGCCTTTGCATGGTGTAAATCACTAGGCCTAAAGCATGGTGCCAGGCCTGCCAAGCAGCTGTTTGGTATGCAGTGTGTAAAGCCTGTTCTCTATCGGAGCTGACATCCCGGGCAGAGGAATTATGATGAGAGATGATTGTATCATGACTGTAATTGTAAATGTAAATCCTGCAGCGTGGCCACCCTCTTTTTGTGCATAACGATGAGTTGCCCAAACAAAATTTACATTCCACTTCATATCGCGCGGCGACTGCATTACTTTGACAAACAATAACCATTGACAAATGAATAACATAAAAGGACATGATTAACTCCAGAAAAGCAATCTGGGCTGATAATTTACGCTGTGTTCACGTGCTGCTGCTTGCCCAAGCGGCACTTTGTGTGTGTGTGTGTGTGTGTGTGTGTGTGTGTGTACCATATATGCATGGCCACACACACAGATTCACTCGTCTTTGTCATTACAACACATTTTATTGCAGCCTCAATGAAAATCTAGCCCATTTTTCAGTTCTATAGTTATAATACCTTTAATTTCTTAGTTTTAGAACCTTACTTTTGTTAAGATAAAATGCAAAAAGTGTGATCAAACAGCTGACACCCCCCCTCCCCATCCCTCCCTACACACACACGCACACACACACACACACACACACACACACACACACACACACACACACACACACACAACAATTAGAGCACTCCGATCATCTCTCTATGATAAGAACTAGTAGTGATTAGGCAGATACACACACACACACAATAGACGGGATGCTCTATCGCCTTCTGTATAGGTCTCAATAGGCATCCATCTCACACAGGCAGGCAGGGAGATACAGCGCTGCATTGATACAACAACCGCAATTAGTATACACAAATAACTGCTTGCTGCTGCTCATTTTTCATCAGCCAAAGAGGTAAACGAGCTAATGAAGTCGACTCAAATTAGCCTAATTAGGGAAGCTAATTGATCCTTCTCTCTTTTTTTCGGTCTTCCTGTCCGAGGAGAATTCCATGTAGCTCTGCTTCACCCAACCGAACACTGTCAGTGACTCTGGGTGTGCTTTTAAGTTAGCTTTAGCTGATGGTAGGTCTTTCTGTGAGAAAGGGGAAATTTGCTGCACTGCACATGCTGGAATAATTTGTGACGTGGCATAAATGCGTGATGTAAGGAAAGGGGTGGGACAAAAGTTGAATCCACTGTATGCACTGCACCTGCAAATGGTGTTCACTACACAATAATCAATTTTGTCAAAGAAAATGATGTTGATTATGCAGTGCTTTTAAATGTAAATAAATATTAAAATAATACAATATATGTATAATTTTAAATTTCATTCATTCTTTGAATCATTCATGATTTGAGTTACTATAGGCCAACTGTGACCAGTAACAGACCTGGAATCCGGTGGCAGACATTGCTCATGCTCCTGATGAGTAGAGTACACATGCAGGCTATAAGACAGATTTATCAGTGAACTCACTAATCATTACCACTAGTTTTTCAGTTTAGCCTGACTCTCAGCCTTTGAGAATGCTGTTAGGGTGTGATATGCAATTTCATTGGATACAACGGTGCTACTGGTTGATTTTGCTTGCTATTGGCTGACAAATGTTGACAGAACAGGTAACCAAGATTATTGCTATAGTATGCTTTTAACCAACATGTCAGTCTGACCAGCAATTTGGTTCTCCTTTAATAAACAGTGTAAGCTAACTTAAATGCAACTGCTAGCCAGTACTAGCACTACCTGACTTCATATTATCAAAACAAAAAATACACAATAAGGAAAAAAGTATTGGGCCACCCGCACATTACATCTATAGGATCCCATCCCATTCTAAATCCATAAACATCAATATGGCTTCCACTCTTCTGGGAAGGCTTTCTACAAGATTTTGAAGTGTGTCTGTGGGAATTTTTGCCCATTCATCCAGAAGGTCAGACACTGGTGTTGGACGAGAGGGCCCGGCTCGCAATCTCCATTCGAGTTCATCCCAAAGGTGTCGGATGGGGTTGAGATCAAGGCTGTATGTGGGCCAGTCAAGTTCTTCCACACCAAACTCACCCTACTATGCCGTTATGGAGCTTGCTTTGTGCACTGGGGCTCAGTCATGCTGGAACAGAAAAGGGCCTTCCCCAAACTGTTCCCACAAAGTTGGAAGCAGAGAATTGTCCTAAATGTCTTGGCAAGCTGAAGCATTAAGATTTCCCTTCACTGGAACGAAGGGGGCCTAGGCCAACACCAGAAAAATAAGCCCATAGCGTTATCCCTCCTCCACCAAACTTTACAGCTGGCACAATGCAGTCAGGCAGGGAACGTTCTCCTGGCATTCACCAAGCCCAGACTCGTCCATCAGAGCACCAAACGCTTCCACTTTGCAATAATACCACTTACAGTTGATTGTTGAATATCTAGGAGGGACATAAAAAATCACATACTGATGTGTTGCAATGGTGGCATCCTATTACATTACTATTACAGTACCAAACTTGAATTCATTGAGCTCTTTAGAATGAGCCATTCTTTCACAAACGTTTGTAAGGCAGACTGTATGGCTAGCTGCTTGATTTTGTACACCCATGGCAACGGGACTGAATGAAACACCTGAATTCAGTGATTAAGAGGTGTGTCCCAATACTTTTGTCCATATAGTGTATATATATATATATATATATATATATCAGTGGGAAAATGATGAATTTGTAGTCAAAAATCATTACATGATCCGGCTGTTCTCTGAGCTGAGGACCTCCAACATTGTGCAGATGGTGTGTTACATCACCTGAAAGCCTGCTATACATCAGGCACATACAGTCCTGGGAAAAACAACAACAACAAAACACCTCAGATTCTCCACTCACTGTCCATATCCATTCCCAATGAATTGATTGGCAGCCCTGGTTAAATCTGTGACCCAGAGTCCAATTAGATGGAAGGTGTTGGAGTAGATGAGTCCGATTACAGGCCCATCTTCCAAGAAATAAGGACTCTGTCACCAGGGAGCTCCATGCCTCACATAGCCAACCAAGCCTGGCCACAGACAAGAGTGGTATTCTCTTTTCTGTCACTTCTCATTGTTGTGAAGCAGCAGCTCTGCAAGCTGCGATAGTACCCTGCAAACTGATACTGTAATGTGGGAAAAAAAATGCAAAAACATGGACTGGTATTTATATGTATCAAACAAATGTACACAGGCATGCTTACTCAGACATACAAATAGAGGAGAAAGCAGAAATACTCTCTTTTCTTTCTTTTTTCCTGTCCCTCTTCTCTCTTGCTCTTTCTCAAGTGACATGAATGATGCACATCTATGCATATTTGGACAATAAACAGCCTATTTTTAAACGTTAATAAACTGGATTCCAGAGGAGCTCTGTCTCACATCCCCAAACACAACATCAGCTGAACACTAGCATTAATAATGCAGATCCCATCGCAGTGGTTAGTCTTATCTACTTATAGAAAATGAAGCCCATAGCATAGCACACCAAGAATGTTAAAAAGCAATTATTGCTCTCAGCTGTGGTGAGGCCCAAATTAATGAGGGAGAGTGAGACAAGGGAGGTTTGGGCAAAAAATCTGCAGGATAATTTGTTTAGAAAGCAAGAGAAAAAAGTTCTGAACAGAGTGCACTTAATTGTATTTTATGAAGTTCGGGAAAGTGCAAAGGTGAGTGTGCCTCTTGTAGAAAAAGAGGCTTCATCAAAATAAATACAGCTTTAGAAACATTTATTCTCCTTATCACTAGCATGCTACTGATAATATAGTTGCAGTCAATTACACAGACACACAGACTTTGCTGTTTCTTACAGAGGCATCAAATGAAGCAGCAAAATGCATTTTGCCTCGAGCAGTCGGAATGGAAATATGGTACTCTACTATACGTGATGGACAACACTGCAAGCTAGCATGCACTACTGCAGTACTACAGACCATTTTTTTCCTTCTGCATGACAAGATAACCATTGCTTTCCCCTTCGTGCTGACACACGACTCAACTTCTCAACACTCAACAGTCTCTCCCATGCTGCTACCACAGGGGCCAAAGGAGGCTGACTTTCAAGTTGGGGCATCCAGTCAGGACTAAAGCCTTTTGCAAGTCCCCTGCCAATAAAGCTTAGGCCGCACACACATTTTTGAGCATGACTGTGTGTATGTGTGTGTGTTTGCATGTATGTGGGAGGGGTGCGCATCTAAAGGTCAAGAATCAGCCCACATCCTCCCTCACAAAGGAGAAGAAAACAGAGGAGAACCGGGTGCTGGGTGTAGGTGGGTAACTGTATAAATACAAAATGGCATGACAGTATGTACAAGCACCAACTATTTATGGAACTTATTTATTTGCAATAAAAATGTAAAGTCAATATGTCTTCATTAGTTTTCACAGATAGATAGGATAGACAGGATTAAAAAAATTAACCATAAATTATCTACAACAATAATTCTATGCCTTCCTACCATATAGAGTTTACAGAAGAAAGTCACTGCAATTCATCAGAGAATCAAAAGTTTTGACAACAGTATGCAAAAGTCAATTTGTACCTTTCTGGGACTGACATCTGCTATGCAAAATAGCTAAAAAACAAAAACTCAAAATTATTTTTTAGTACAAACATTACATTTCCTCCTGCATTAACTTTGTTTGTCTTAGATTACCACTTAAACCTTAAATGATGTTGCCGCTTGCTATGCTGCTGTGCCGAGACTTATTTGCCTCACATCTCACCGCAAATGTTGCCATTACAATAATAATCTACTTTGTTATGAGCAAATCTCTGTTCTCGACTGTGCTGTAATCTCTACAAACCAGACTCCTATATCAATGCCACCGTGCTTTCCCTGACACTCAACGGTGCTCTGGTAAAACATGAAATATAGTCTCATAAAGGTCTTATCAGCCAGACAAGTGGACCTAAGAGTTCCAGACGAGTGCGCTTAAAGGCTCATGGTGAGTTAAAAGGATTTAATATTGTCTGGCCTCAGAATCATCTTAGCTCAATGCACGCTACAAGACGTTTTGGTACCAATTAAACACTTAGGCCAGCTATACAGTCTAGTGGTAGGCAAGATCAAAATGACAGGGGAAAGCCTATTAAAAAAACAACAACACAAGATTTACTTTTCAAAATTTGTTTGGCTTGGGGTAATTGGGCTTAAACACTAGTCAAAACAAAAATCTTGAGCAGACTCTACCCCATTAGAAGATTGCGGTTATGCAAGTTATGCAATTTTGATATCATGACATGTCAAAAGTGGCTCTGAAGGCTGCCTTACCATGATTTTTAATCTTAGTGAGCCTCCTGGTAAAATAAAGGTTAAATAAATAAAACAAACTGACAGAAAAGGGATGCATTTTTTTGAACTTGAGAAAAATATCATGAAAGAACCAACAGTCATCCTTAAATATGATCTTATGTGATATTTGATTTTGTCCTTATTGCCCAGTCCTAAATTAACCCTGATCTTAAGAATTTGGTTGCAAAGAAAAAAAATTAGTATGCTTAATTTTATTGCAGCTAATATTTGCCAGCTTCAGGTTACCTGTCACTTTGGCTGTTCGATTTAGAAATGACTTTAAGATTTTACTGATCACTTGCAAAGCACATTTGGGTCTGGCCCCAAGCTACATAATAGAAATGTTTACCCCTATGAGCCAGTTTGCAGCCTTAGATCCTGGGGTCAGGGCCCTTCTGGCTGTTCCAAAGTCGAAGCTTAATCTAAAGGCAATCATGCTTTTGCCATCAAGACCCCTCGGCTTTGGAAGGACCTGCCTGAGTAGATAAGCCTCACAGAATCAGTAACTTCTTTTAAAGCACTTCTAAAAACACATTTTAAAGGTGCTATATGAATAAAGATCATTATTACCTTTTTTTTAATAAAACCGCCTTCAGTAGCAGAAATCTGCCTGATTAAAAGGTGGTCACAGGCTCCGATCCTGCTGTTTGACTATTTGCTTGCTCTGTCCTCTAAACAGAGTTTCATTCATGCAGATCTTCTTCAATCAACAATCAGCACTATTTGTTTATCCTTCGCCTAACCTCCCGCCTTCCACTCAACAGGCAGCTATTCAATCGGTTCACCAACAGGCAAATTAAAACATAGCGCAATTACTACTCCCTGGGGTGGGTGGGGGGCTGTGTTTTGCTAATGGCGTGTCTTCCTCCAGTCTCTCCTGTTATTGTGCTGAGGTCATTGACAGATCTAGATTTTTTTCTTCATTTGAAGATTAAATTATAAATACACATTGGTAAGTTAACATTTGGTAAATCAATTAACTATGAATGCCCATCATTCAAAACATTACTTGTTGAAATAAGGGGGGAAAAAAATTATGGCTAGCTACATTTGACACTGACAGCTCTGTAATGTTAGAGATCATAAGTACAGACGACACAACAGAAGGTCGTCTCATTCTCTCCTGAAGAGAACACAAGTCCTATTATAGCTGTGGCCATGGGCTGCCAAAATACCAGCCCAGTGACAAAAGAACTCACGCTGGTAAGCGCGCTACGGATCCTTGGTATTACAAAGCATCATTAAATGAGACCTTGATCAATTTGTAACACTGCTGAAACACTTTCACAAGACTGGTTTCAGCCAAGGCTTGGCAGCCAAAGTGGTAAAAATGAAGTCCCATTGCCCAAAGTACTTGTCTTTTGCAATAGTTTAATACAAAATTATTCAACTTGTGCATTCAACTTAACATCCATGTATGTTAGCACTCCCACTATGATTTCTGTGTCGCCGCTGCAAAGTTCAAGTTTAGTTCAACTACGGCTCAGCGCAGGCCATCATTTTGGGTTTGAACCGAACTGTTCCAGCAAGCAAGACTTGACAATCTCATCAGCTGTTAAAAGTGCTTGGTATGCATCCAATTGAATTCTGAAACAAACCACTATCTGCACAAAGGCTTTGTCCAGACAATAGTTAACACAATACGGCCACAGCTATTTACTGTTAAATGGGCTGAAATACTGTAGCTTGCTCAGTACGGTCAAAGGAAGTGATCACGTCAAGTGCAGGGCAAATTATTGGCTGTTCAAAACTTGCAATCCGATTGCAACCTTTTCATTTGAGAAACCGTTGTCTAATCAGCTGCTCTGCAGAGCGATTTATTTTCACTGAATCTATATCTAATAAGGACTCTGGTCAAATTTCAGTATTTTGCAGCAGGGTTTATGAAGAACTCAAAAAGGAATATCTGAAAAAAAAAAAAAAAAACTAGGTCACTTTGAAGATCCACATTTCTAAAGCACTAACAATCTACTTAGACCATAACTTCAAAACAACATTTTTTTCCAAGTACACTGGTGGAGATTAAATTGAAGGTTTTTGCTTGTGCCTCAAACCACCCAGTGCTGACCAAATGCATCCATATCGATATGGTTTTCTTCCAAAAACATCAGGAGTCATAAGGTGACAGAAAAACCCTCAAGTTTGCAGAGGTGGGCTTTTGATCAGAAGGCAAAATTCACTCGCAACAAAGTGTGTGAGATACTCAGGATATCACTTGTGTGGTATCTTATCCTAAGTTTGGATTTTATAAATAGTATTCTGTATTCTCTATTCTTAGAGGGAATGGGTGCTGTTTTGTATTGAATTTGGAAATACACCTCAAGTCAATCTGGATTATTACAGATGCTGAATGAATAGCTTAGGGCCTGTGTTTATTAAGGGACAGATCTCAAACACTGAATATATCAAACAGTCAGTTTTCAGCCATTATTGCAGAAATCATAACAGCTGGGAAGATGCTTTTAAGACGCTTGAAAAGAACTACATTTCCAGAATGAGTTGATGCAGTCACAGGGAAAGCATCCCAAAGATGTGTTCAATATGATGGAATGGATAACTAACTGTGCCATATAGGTTTAAAGTTTCTGTGAAAAAACAACAACAACAACAACAACAACAACAACAACTTCTTCTTTTTCTTCTGTAAAGCTTCTTCTTTTCTGGGTTAACTTTTCTTCAAATTTTGACAAACCTCCATTATATACAGAGGGTCCTATCCAAACTAAATGCACTGGAGAAAAAAAATCCAGTCTTTACAGACCCAGTTGCTTCTGGGTCTGTTAATTTCTTAAAATCCAATTGGGACGAATCAAACAAACAATCGCCTCAAGGCATTCTCAGTCCAATCACGTTTTGTGCACATGCACAGGCACCGCTGCCTTGAATGTCTCTTCCCCTCTCTAAAAAATCTCCACTTAGCCTACTGTAGCTATTGTAATTTATCTTTGCTTACCATAGCTCTGGCTTGCCAGTTTAAACTTCCTCATTGCATCGGTGCATGTGCATGTGCGTGGGAGCGACTTGGATGAGGTACTGAATTTCAGGTGGGTGCTGTTTGAGCTGTTTGAGGTCAAATTTTTGATGACAGTCCACCCACTCTTAACAGTTACCTACACAAGCTTTAAGGTACTTTATTTCCCTTTTACTTTGATTGTTTATTCTTTTAGGTTTGTTTGTTTTTTCGTGCTGCAATGTCCGCTCTTCAAGCCTTACAATCTCGTTTCAGTATTCTTGTATCATGTTTCACATATTATCATTTTAGCTAAAAAAGATAAGAACTTGAATTCTAAGAAAAAAAAAGAAAGGATAAGAATGGGAAATACTCTTCTGACCCTCAACAAGCCCTGTTGATGGGTTCTTTAACATACTGTGTATCCCTCAGCTGCTTCAGTGGAGCTGCTCAGTAGCAGACTATAACTATGAATGTGAAACAGATTGAGTATGTGAGGGAGGGACATACTCGAGACAGATTTGCAGTTCAGTGTCAAAGGTTGATCACAGGGCAACCGCATATCTATCCACAAAATCCAACAAGAGGCAAGGAACAATGTGGGCCAGCCAACTTCAGAGGTAGATTGCCATGGTGTTGTTGCTGGTGATGAAGTTTTAGCCATGGTAGCCATATGTACTAATTATAACCATAAATGCAGCCTATGGAGCAAAAAAATTCATATTTGCACAGGACTAATTTCACCTCATCACTGGTGATTTTAAATCTGCCAGAATCTGCCATCTCTTTTGTAAATAAATAAGTACAGTACAAATGATTTAATGTATTTTGGTGATGACAGGTGCACCCTGATAAAAAAAATATTCTAGTGCAAATCAAATTGTATTTTCTGCTGTTATTTTTGGGAGGTAATTATCATTTTCTTCTTCTTCCAGCAATGTGATTTCTGTCTCCCTCCTGTCAAGAAAACTGGAGACAGCAGTGGTGTCTAAAGAGGAAGGTTTTGAATCCATTTTTGGCACTTCGGGATTTGCTGTGCTGAATCAGGAAGTGACAAATTGTCAAATATTCAACTTACATAATGTAATTGGTCACGGCTCCGATTCAAACACCAGTTAACCTGTGCAAACACCTTCCAGAAAACACAGAGGTAATTTATTGATTACAAGAGCTCCCCACATACTACTAGTCTGCTGTAAATACAGCTAAAGATATTACTCTGGGAGCACAATAATGTTAGGTCTGCAAACAGCACTACTGCAGATAAGTAAAATTGACCCGGCAGAAAGTCTACACAAGCTACTGTAGGAAAGCTGGTCACTACTTACAATCAGCTTCAGCAGGCAAACATTTTCAATCGTGTTTCATGATTTCCATTACAACATTTGAAACATTTGTAGGGGCCATGCCTGCAGGTGAAACTGTGGTCAGGGAGGAGCAGCAGGATGAATATGTCTCGCACTGGCAACTCGCAAGAATCAAGTACCTAGTAAGACTATGATTGCTAAATTACATACTTGATAGTTCTGAATCAATCTCAACACCAATCCTCTGTACACCCTGCACAAAAAAGTGAGAAAGAGGCCTAGAAACTTGGCACACCAACCTCAGGCAGTACTGAGCCCTTATCACTATGAATTACTATGTTGTTATACTGTAACGCAGCTGTAAAGTGCAGACTGTATTAAAAGCAAAAGCCATGAATGAGCCATTCCCCTAGGGCTGGAAGATTGTAACCCTGTGAAATCGGCATTTTCTGTCCTTGGGTGTACTCAACTCGATAGAAAAGTCCTTCAAGTTCTGTCAATCTCTACCTGTGGCTATTGATAATTCAATAGAGTTGTCGCAACCTCCATAATTGCTACCATTGAATGACACAGTGGCACCTGTGTATCCCATGTTAATATAGGCCAAGGAAATGTGCAAGTGTGTTCAGATGCAGAGTGGGCCTATAGGTTGACACGTCCTGTGATTGGTTTGTCTGCTATGCTGGTTGTCTTCAAATACAGCTTTTTATCAATAGGCAGCAAGGGGTTAGCGAAGATAGTTCACTTCAACTGACTTCTGAACAACAAACAAATATGTGACTGATATATTTTGATTTTCTGTTGAATTTGTGTGAGCTCTTTGCCAATACCCAGCCTTATAAACAAAACAATAAATAGTTCCCTTACCTGTAATTCCAGTTGTTTATCTTGCTAATGTATTCTGTGTGTTGTATATAACTGTGAGTGAGCTGACCCTCTGACCTTGACCCAGGCATGGTGGACAGTGGACTGAGCTCCATCTCCTTTTGCCTGATTCTTATTCGTAGAAAGACCATTTGTGGTGGGAGGAGACAGGGAGCACGCAGCTGACCTGGATGCTAAACGGGGCGCTAAATCTGAAACGATCTGCATGAAACATGGTGATGTTGGATATGTATGAGGCATGTCGACATGTGCCGAATGAGAAAGCGAGACAGAGAGAGAGAGGCAGAATGGGAGAGAGCAAGGGAGAGAAAGTGATAATGACTGGCCTCCTCATATGCGATTGCTTGAAAATACACATGGGGAAATTCCTTTCTTTACAACAACATCCTAACAGCTACTGATTGCTGGTGGTTCATGTGGAAACACGTCTTAGATGGTGACCCAAATGAGCCCCATTGAGTCTCATAACAACACTGATGACCCAATCAATCTCAATCAATACCCATAACGAGCCTCCTTAAGGTCCTCGCTTTTAATCGTTGGCTATATTCATCTAATCGCAAACTCTGTCAGGCTACTCGATTAATGTTCAACTGACATTTTTTTTATCCCCCATGCTGCTCTAAATCGGTCGCCACTGTGTCCCGTGATGCACATGCCCAACCGACTGCCTTGAATCGATAACCTTGGCTATGTTTTAGCTAAAGTCAGTGTGGCTGTAATGATGTTTAACAGCCCATTAAGGTGATGGAGACCGCCAGCTTGGTGTGGCTGATGTGTCAGGGTCAGCCTATAGCTCTTGAATACCTAAGTAAGGTCATGTTCGTAAATGTAGTTTACATGGAAACACCCCTCAAGATACTCTGCGGGGAGTCAGTGCTTAAGTATTCTATACAGAGCTGATTTTGACATTCATCAAGAAAGCAGCAAAGTCATATTGTCTGCAGAAAGACATACACAACAAAAGGTAGATTTATTCCATTCGCCATTTTTCTCTATTACTTAAGTTTTCTATTTTTATATCAAACAGAATAGGCAGTTCTTTCTCTGCGGAAAAAACAGGTTGAGAAAAAAGAGAGGGAAGGTGTTATAATAATTGTACGATCAGTGCTGAATTAAGTGTACGTTGCACTGTGGTTGGGAAATTATATATTATTACATTACGCAATGCATGCATGCTTCTCCTCAAAAGGCAATGTGGCCTCTCTGTTTCTTGAGATGCAGTGCCAAACAACTCCTGGCTAAGTTTCTTTTATCTTTGCTCCATTGTTTCGTGACCTCAGTTGTATAAGAGGCTTGTTCTCCATTGTTTGCCTCTGTGGTGAAATTGATTAACATTGGGCTATAATTGCTGTGAAGATTCAGGGACAAACATTGGGCACCATTATCTTTCACAATGAGTGACAAAATGGAGTCGTAATTACTATCAACCGTTTCAGAAAACAACACATCTAAATCCACTGGAAGCGCAGTCCATTAACTTGTAAGCACATTTGCACTTGCGTGTGTAATTGATGATTACCCCTTGCTGATCAAAAGAGACTTAATGTTGCCGCAGATGGCAATAACAGGGGATGAAGAGGAGGTGTGTGTGCAAGGCTGCCTAAAAGAGACAGAGAAAAAGAGCACGAGAGAACAAACAAGAGGGAATATGCATCCAAGTGATTATTCATGTATGTAAAGTGATATGTTTTGTTAGCACAGTGAGAATATACCTGGTTATTAAGAAATTTCTTGCCTGCCAACAGTCCCCGGTTTAACTTCACTGAGATAACTATCGTCTCTTTTTTTCTGCTTGTTTTTTGCTTTTGTATGGTGGAACAACTTCTAAAGCCTACTTCTCTTGTTTACATTGTGTGATGGATGGAGTTTTACAACAATAATCCTCATTTCTTTTAACCAAAACACTTCAATTTAAGCTACAAACATGCATGCTTACCCACATGCATGAACACAGACACACATTTGTACATACATTCATATAAACAGCGCACACACTTTATGAGATTACACAACGCAACACTTGACTAATCCCATATGACATGAATACATCTGGCCGACAGGCAGATTTCACAGCCTTCAAAGCCTCACCACGGGGAAAACACTACAGCACACAGACCTTGGATGTTACTCTGAGATTTGGCAGCCAAGTAGCACACAAATAGCACCCATTTATTTCCAGTCAACAGATTGTACGGGTCAAGGCTGTACATAGTATGACATCAAAACCAGACATTACACAACTGGGTTGTCAGGTAGGAGCTGTGAAGGGGTGTGGAAGTGTCACCAACAGCATGCATGCGTTCCTACACACACACATAACCACACTCCCTCTCTCTCTCTCTCTCTCACACACACACACACGCACGCTCAAACAGTCTGGTGTGCTGCTCTTTGCCTTTATACAGGTTGACATAGTCGTTTCTCTGCTTCAGGCACTGACCGCATTTCTCTACTCAAGAAAAAAAAAGGGTCTCCATGGCAACAGCTTCTGCAGATGGTAGGTTGTAACGTGTGTGATGACATCATCAAACGCAATAGATCAGAGGCGCCTGCTGATACCCATCCCCTCGCTTGTCAATCAAGCCTTCTGCTGGAGCACCTTCAAAAAATGAAGAAATTCATTGCAAAATGAGATATCAGTCATTTGAAAAGGAAAAAAAAAAACAGGTGACACTGACAGAATGATAGATGAAACCAGGCTTGGCAAAAAATATATAAATAAATAAAATAAATGCACCTGTTACCTCAATTTGAATGGACATGACAATGAGTGGATCATTTGTTTTTTAAAGGACAATAGCCCATTTAAGTTCCCAGTTGATAAAATGACAGGATCCTCTATATTTTACAGCAGCTGAATGATACACTTTGATTTGTTGTTTTTTCCCTCTCAAAATCAATACAATGTTTTCTGGAACTGAAAGAAGATTTTGTTATGAAGATATTTGAAAAGGGATCAATAGATTTCCCACATTAATATTTCACACTGTCTTCTAGGACACTGAATCTACAAAATACAAAAAGGGATACCTTCATGAAGTAAAATGATGAGGTGGGTTGAGGTAAAATCCATAATCTCTTATTGATTTCCCTTTTTAAAACAAATCCAAGCACAAAATGAAGGTGAAAAAGCATCTAAAGAGAAGCAGATGAGTTAGAGAGGTATTTGAGATAATTGAGACATGCAAAAGGAGCTGCAACTAAATGCGACACCGCCAATATTTTACATTTACTGTAAAGTCACATGTGCTTTTCATCTTTATGTAAAATTATGATAATATTATTTGCCAGAACAAAAACAACAACAACTACTAGTGCATGTCAGGAGATATGATCCCCAACATTAATCATAATAATCCAGCTGGTGACCTGTATATAAGAGCAGCAAGAGACTTTTTTGTCTAATTGGCTTCAATTAATCTTTCTTCAAACAAGTTCTTGACTGGGATTAAAAGTTTAAAGGTGTTTTATGCAGGGTCACACTGTTCATGTACGTCCTCTGACAAATTAGGCTATGTACATGCTGGAGCTGACAGCCAGCAATCCATGAACTGTTCCACTCGGTCAACTAGAATTAACATGCAGTATCATCGCCACAATGCAGCGTGTAAGTTGCTCCCTATGGAGAGGTTACGTTCTATTAATAGATGCATGGAACTGTACTGTAGGGGTCAGAACACTGTGTAATTAGGCGATACTTGTTAAAATCATCCTTTGGTTAACAAGAGACATGATCAAACATGAAACATCTAAATGGGGATTGATGTGTTTCGCCTTTAGATAGGAATCAGAGTTGCATGTTTCAAAAATCCCCTGAAAGGCTTAAAAAATGGTCTGAAAAACATTGCTTTGAAAAATAGCATTTAGGCAAAATATGAGGAGAAAATTTCAGTAATTTTACCTGCTTGGACCATGCAAGCGGTTTCAACAAAATGTCATGCTTTGTAAACACGTGCTCCAGGTGTCAAATGACAATGGAAGCCCTGTCACTGGCTGTTGGTTCAGGATGTTTCCCCGGTGTAGAACGGAAATAAGTCTCTCCACGACTATAATCTTTTCCTGTCACTTCACCATGGTTCCTGTTCAACAAGTGGTGTAATTATGTGTACTTTTCTGCTGGCACAATCATTTCTGACACCTGGAGGAGCTGAGCATCCGGCATTACAATAGTGACACGGTATGACATCACATGACAGAACGGTACATCTGGATAGTGACAGTTATAGATAGCGGGGAGAGCTATGATTATAGATATACAGATCAAAAGATAAACGGATAGATTGATAGATTGCAAAGGCAAGCTACATGGCAGAACCGAGAGACAGGAATAAAGAGAAAGAGGGAAATATGTTGTGGAAAGTGAGATGAGAAGAGTGAAATATGGCAGGGAGGGAAGACAGGGAGAGAGATGCCACAAGCATGAACAGATGGCTGAGAGGAGAGTCAGGGAGAGAGAAAGACAGGCAGAGCGAGCGAGAAAGAGAGAGAGTGAGGAAGAGGGAGAGAAAGAGAGAAGAGGAGAGAAAGAGAGCAAGAGAAATCTGGATCAGGCTGAAAAAGGCCTCAAGTTCACTTTGGGGAATGCAGTAAGTAGGACAGGCAAACTTAAATTCCAAAAAATTAGACCCAAAAATAACCCAAAGGAGAACAAACCACTCAAGCCTTGGAGCTATGCTAGATGGTCAGTCAAAACAGAGCCGCCTCGGCCGCTTTGAAGAAGCGTCCTCTCTTTGGGATTCAAAGCCTACCTGAGGAGGAACACAACAGGGCTCAAACCTTAAAAGCAGACAACGCAGTTTCAAAGGGGAGGGCACCCCACCTTGTTAAGATATAATGAAAGATTATGAATGCCACTCAATTCTCAAAAGAATACAACTTAGAAATGCCTCGGGAGCTCAGGCCAAGTCTTTTACCCCATCATAACCCCAAATATTAGAGCATTTTGCCACACTGTTTATGTTTTTGTGTGCATTTGACATTAAAACATCAGATTCAAATCAGGCAAAAGTAACACTTTAATTCTATGGGCTATTAGTCTTGGCATGAACGTCATCTTTAACATTAGTAAACAAAGGTGTGTCCTCCCATTTGAAACTGCATAGTCTCCCTTTAAAGGTAATCTATGTAAATTCATCTATGAGGGTGGAAATGATAAACAGGAATGGTGCAGATGCAAATTAAGTCAAATTCTGCTAAAGGAGGGGAGATTCATCCATATGTATGCAAAAGTGGAAGTATATTATATACTGTATGGTGGACTTGGAGTTACAAAGTGAACTTCTGAGCATATTGAGTATCAAAGATGTGAAAAACAATCAAGCAAAACTGCTACGCACATTCTTTTTAAGTATTTAACCTCATATGCAGACAACTCAATTTTGATTTAAAGAAAAAAAGTCAAACACCCCATTCCAAGCCAATAATGCAGTTTCAGAGAGTAGCTTGGGGTTTCGACTCCTTGCAATTTTTCTGTATTACGAACCCCATTTTTGTTTGCAAACCTCTGCTTCATCCTTGTTTGACCTACAGTACACCGTTTTACTATTCAGACAATAAAGGAATACTTACATATTCTTTCCTCTATGCTTAAGGCAATGGTAATAAAAAAGCTGGTCATTAATTCAACATTTCCCTCAAATCGTTTAATTCCTGGGAACCCCAGTCGGACATAAGAAATGATGTGACTCGTTAAGTGGGTTGAACCAATACCATTATATTGTAATATGAAACCAACACCCATGGCCGATATAAAGTCCTGAGCCTCTAGAACCTGTGGCAGTCGTCTATCAGGAGGCTTATCCCTTTCCACTAAGCTCTACTGTCCTTTTCCTATCTTGTCTCTGTGTGCTCTTCAATACAAAATCTACAATCCCAGAGATCACGCACACACACATGCACAAAGCTCAGTGCCCCAGGAGGTAACATGCATTTGTATTCTCAACCACATGTGGGCTGAGAACGGAGCGGCTGGCAGATTGACAGCAGATGGATAACCATAGATACGGTACATTAAATTCCATAGAAAAAAAAACAAAACAACAAAGACAATATGAAGATGTAGAGCTGTTATGTACGTATGTGGTTATCTTAATTACCACAGAAACCCTGCAGATACCCGCGAACACATATGCACGTGAACGGCACAATCCAGTTTGATTCAGTGTTTGCTGTTTCTGCCTTTTACCTGATGACTCAGTCAATTCCATGAAAAAAAAAAAAAAAAATGACTGTGTGGGCATAATATTGTGTGTGCCCTCATTTTTTGCACTTAAGAGGAGATATGGTTTGGTGAACAGGGGTTCTTTAAGGGCAACTCAGTGTAAAACACAGTATGTAATGACTATTGGTTTGTTTGGCATGTCTTTGACTCCAGTGTAAAGGAAACGTCTGGTCACTATCAGTAACACTGAGATTGTTCAGGTTTGTCCAAATAGAGTTTTTCCTAAAGCATAATTAGCAGTTTAACCAGCATCTATTAATGTGTTTGCCAGCACCAATAGAAAGCAAATGTATGCATATCCAATCTGTTTTTTGGGCCAGGTGCAGGATAGAGATACATATGGAAATAGAAGGAGAGAAATGTCCACACACTAGATTGCAACATTTAAACCAAGAAGGGTCTTCATTTGGCAAATGCCTGATGAAATGCCTATTTGTGAAAGAGCCTTAATTCAGTGGAGGGGTAACACACAGATTTGATGAAGGCTCGTGTCTTGGATCTCCTGTGATTGGTGCTGGAAAAAGATGGGTCATCATCACGAAGACCCTGTTGGATCAAAACATCGTGTAGTTAGCCAAATTAAGTGTTGGGACCTGTAATCCCGTGTGCGAATATTTTTCTCCTTCCTTTTCCAGCGCCAATCACAGGACAGCCAAGACTCTAGCCTTCATCCTGACTGTGTGTTGCCCCTCCCCTGAATAAGGGCACTTTCACACATGCGGTATTGAGTCCATTTGAATCAAACCCCAGAATGTTTCCCCTCAATTAGTCCATCCTCAACTGTGAGACCTAGTCATGGGCTACTTTGAAGCCATCTAGTGTGGTTTGACTGCAGTGAGAACTCAATTTGACTCAGATTTGACCCAACTACAGGAAGTAAACCAAGTAAACAAAGATTTTTTATGGACCTTAATATTATTTGTGTCCTTGTTTATTGACTTTTCTTTTTTTGCTATTTTTCCTTGCGGGTGCAATGTTATTATTTACTCTTCAGGGCTTTTTGTCTCCTCATATGCGCTACTTGAATTTCTTCTTTCTTTCAAAGTTAAATTAGCTTTCACTGAGCAAATGACCACACACTTTGCTGAGGTGCCCTGAAGTAATGAGGAATGCAAGTGTGAACAAAAGTCTTCAGCACACTCAGATCTATGAAAGATCCTTTATTTCATTCTCTGAATGTGCAAAGGTCTCCTTCAAGGTCAGAAACTGAAAGCCTAGGAACACTCAGAGGATAAAGTAAAGGATCATGCATTGACTCAAGTAAAATTAACTAAAATAAAATGAATGCTGTCAGACCTAAAAATCTGTGTTTTTTCATTCTCCTTCTCTTACATTTCTGCTTAAGGTCTGGGGTTGATTTGAGCCAGGAATCATAGCTTTTACATGAATGCATGGGTCTGGTAAACCTGTGGTCCATTTTCCACCTGTTATTAAAATCTAGATCCAAGCATGATTGTTACATTTACATAAAATGCTAACATGGGCTCCCAGCACACAAACTGAAATCCAATCTCTCTTGGCTGTGCATAATGCAGGTTGCCATGCACATCATTTCCTTATATAGAATTCACTTCCTTTAAAACTGACAGAAAACACCTAATAACACTTCTTCACTACCAATGAGTATCCTGACAAGTCATTTTTTATAAGCATGACGCTATCGAAGCACCCTGTTTGAGTCGTTTATATTTTCAGGTTGTCTTGGCAGTTCAGTTAACTGAGGCACATTCAATCAGACAGGATTTTCTGGGTTTGAATGTGGCTGGAAAATTTGTTGCATGCTTCTTCTCTTTGTTGTTCTCCATCCAGTAAAACAGCAATGCCGTTAAAAAATAAATAAATAAAAATCTGACGTGTCTATATGTGCATTAATAAAATTATAATCTGCCTTGGATGCATTTATACCTGGCTTTCATGTGGTTTTATTCTGTCTGAACACAGTCCAACCAGGATGCATGTGACGGCAAAGTGCAAAATGGGCTTATTTCATAGAAAGGCCAGGTAGTCCTGAAATCATGTTCTCTCACTGTGGACTGAACTGCCTGCAATTACGGCAATAACATATTGTCTACACCACGGGAAATCTTTTCTCTTCTCAATTTCCCATTTAGACTGACTGAGGTGTAGCTGACATTATGCCCCACCTGTAGAAAATGATGTGCCCGCATTAGCTGGTAAAGGCCACGCTTGGCTTGTAAAAGTCATGAGAGTCCGTCAGAACATGTATTCTGGATATTCTGTCAGACGGAGAAAATCAATATGGTATACCAAATGCTATTGCTGGATTCAGCTAGACTCTGTAAGAAAGCTGACTTGCTCTGCACGACTTACAATACTCAGACTCTAGTTTTCACTCAGTCAGCTGTCAGATATGCTGCCTTCAAGTGCTGTCTGAAATATACATGCTCAGTATGCATGAATCTGACAAAATGGTAAACACGACTAGGAAAGAGGGAATCATTTATGAATTGCAGAGATGTTGTGTTTAAAGACTGGGGAGCATGGAAACTGTGTTAACAGCTGATGGCAAAAGTGATATATATATTATTATTAAATAATATTATTGTTTGTATGACTGTATTTTGTACATTTGGATATTTGAAGGTTTCAGTACAAAACTGTATGCACACAGCCATGTTTTTCACATGGTGGTGCCAAAAAAAATATATAGTACAGATAAAATAAAACATATAAGAGCACATTTACATGTCAAAAATGGGCTTCAAAGGGTACAGTATGTAACCTGTGTAATGTAACCTGTGTTTAATGGTGAACTATGCAACTCAGCACAACAACCAGAAAGAGATCAGACCTTGCAGTGCTTGCAGCAGGTATGGAGCACAAAACTGCAAATCAACACAGCGGCTACTGTATTTTCTGACGCCTTTTTCAATAGCAGCAGAAAGAGCAACCTGAAACCTGACAAGACCAGGATCATTAAAAGAGAGGATTCTGAAAACATACATACACACATGTACAGTACCACTGTACAATTTTGTACAGTGGTAACCAGGAAAATGGTTGATTCTGGGGGTGGGACAGTGTGTGAGTGACTGTATCTGAATGCATGCACTTGCATGAATGAGTGTCTGCTTATATATGTGTGTGTGTGTGTGTGTGTGTGTGTGTGTGTGTGTGTGTGTGTGTGTGTGTGTGTGTGTGTGTGTGTGTGTGTGTGAACTGGATGAGGACACCAGAAGGTTTGGATTTTGTAACAGCTGCCAAGGACCAGTATTGGAAACATTACCACAATCCCCCTGTGGCTCACAATCACTTCCTACTCCCTGCATGGGCACACACACACACACACACACACACAAACAAAGCATGCATGCAAACACACATGGACAGAAAGACAGTCTTGCAGACATGCTGCACACACATTCTCTCTCTCACGCTCTTATGTCACACATACACACACACCCTCACACACACATAACATACACTCACAAACTTCCCCATTGCCTCCTGCTGTATTAGTTGATGAGTCATACCTCTGGGTTTTCTAAACTGGGCCAATCCACACTCTTAACACACACACTGCTAATACAATGAAACACCGCAGACACACCTACACAAGCACACAGGAGACACTCACACATAGACACACAACACATACACACACACACTCCAACACACTCACAGACACAGAGCAGCGACTTGCCCTAGAATGGCAACACACCACTTCACTGCCTGGGGACTTCGAAGCTGCCTGGTGTTGATAGGTGAGCATTGTTTTGCTCAGTACAGCTGAAATGCTTCCAGAAAAACTGTGTGCAGTAAAAATCACAACCACCTGCTCCTTCCAGTGAAACATGCTTATCAGGTGTGTACAGCTAAAACATTACTGATCTCATCTTCTAAATGCCTCCATAAGGGGTATAACTCCACATTGTGAAGTTGTCTTCATATTTTGATGCTTTGTGTAAATGTCAGTGCAAAATCAGATGCCTCCGGTGGCATTAATGCAAATGGGAAAATTAACAGTGTGATGCTGCTTTTACAGTTCCTCTAAACTTGGTATGTATTTATAGTAATTCACCTGTAAAGACAGTCAGTGCTTGGAGGGTGAGTATCTGTCAAAAAATGAAAAAGCTGCTGCTTTTGAAGAGGGAGAGGGACAAAATGTCAACAAATGCGTCCATTAAAACAAAAACTTCAGGCACTCAAACGTGGAATATGTAGGAGCAAGGAGCTGAGGTAATTATTAAAAAGCCTCTATTTTAGCATGGCTGCACTAGAAGTTTAAAAAAACAACTGGTTTTGATGAAGACCTGTAGAGGTCGAAATGAGTTTTTTTTTTTTTTTTTTTTATTCCAGTGGAACCACACTATAATAAATGCTTTTTAATAATTACCTCAGCTACTTGCTCCTATACTCCACTCTTGAGTGCCTGAAAAATTTTTTTGGAGGCATTCTTCATAGTACCCTGATGCCAATTTGATTAAATAATGTGAGGTTTTGTCCAACAGCAAGATCAAAGCCAGATAGCACGATTAGGGTCAAACTGCAAATATGGTTGATATCAACATCACAATACTAAGTAGTTTTTTGTTGTTGTTGTTTTTGTATCTATATATATCAACAGGGTTTATGTATGCATATTTACATTAAATAATAAAATCAATGCTCATCCCACTGAAACAAATGCTATTTTAGTTTAGAAAGCAGACTGCCATATGATTCTACTGAAACATGATAAATGATCATAGTGGATAAATCGCCCTGCTCCAGTTGCAAGAGGTCTGTTGATGTGACTGTGCAACATAAGTACTGATGTAGGACGAACGTACATTAAAAAAGACTGACTTTGCATATTTGGCATTCTGGTAAACCTGTCAAGAAAACTTTGAAACCTTCAAATGACATGGAAGATGGACTTGAAAAACTTCATTACCCAGCATTCATGTCATGCAATGTCAGTCAACCCAAATTTATTCTTCTTAGAGACTGTTGGGAGACAAGATGTCATTGTGGTCACTTTCTCTGGATGGAGCGCTCACTCATTTCTGTTTAAGTGACAGTTTTGCATTTCACTGTGAAGTTTTGATTTTTTCACACTGTGCAGACT
Organism: Myripristis murdjan; assembly: GCF_902150065.1. Lineage (NCBI taxonomy): Eukaryota > Metazoa > Chordata > Actinopteri > Holocentriformes > Holocentridae > Myripristis > Myripristis murdjan. The sequence continues at coordinate 12,611,361 of NC_043981.1, forward strand.
TCCCTCCATTTCCTTCCAAACCTGACACTGGAATTTCATTTGGACAAATAAAGTGAATCTACAGGGTCTCTAATATGCAGCGATGGGATGCTCTGCAGACCCACTTTGTGATTTAGTCTGAAAAGGTGTATTTTTTAGCCTGAGAAGGTGTATTTTTACATGAAAATCTTACCCAATGCATCTTCAACATACATACACATGCACTTCATTTGAACAATAATATCTTGCTCTGCCTCTTGTTTTCTGGCCCAGAAACTGCATCAAACCAGCCGACCAATCAGAGCTATTTAGTGAGAGTGATGGCTGAGGACCTAGATGATAACCTTAAGGATGAATTGTACAAGTGACCTGGATACATCTGATTACAGCTGTATATGGGTGTTTGTCTAGTGTCATTATGCATTACAGTTTGTCTGAGCATTGCGAAACCAAACCAGGCCATGTTGAGCTGTGCTGGCACTGAGATAAACGGAGGAAAAGGAAGCAAGAAAGAGAAAGAAAAAGAAAAAAAAAACTGATGTACAATAAAGGGGAAAAAAGACAGACTGAAAGACGTCTATCTATTTGTTTGGATGACTACCTGCATGCCTCTGCTCTGCCTGTCTACCTCCCTGTCTGCCTGCTGTTTTGTCTGTCTCGCTCTCTGTTTTTATATATCTATGTTTCTCTGAAGCTTCCTACCTGCCACTCTGTGTGTAATGAAGGGCTCTTTTCTCACTCACACCCCGGCTCCTCTGGAAAAACGAAATCAAATCGCCAAAGTGTGGCAGACAGGGTGAACAAAATGCAAATTGATCCTTTGCGGTGCAGCGTTTGAAGCAGCCAATCACGACTGACAACTGGAAAGCCTGCGCCCAGTGTGTCTGAGGTAAGCCGGTGCAACTGATGCGTGTGGAAAAAAGGAGGTGTTTTACTTTCTCAAAAACTTCCTATATGTTTCTCCTGCTGTTTCCAGGCCTCACTTTCTACAGTAAATCCGTCAGGTACTTTACCTCCCTCTGTCCCTTCATTTACCTGTAACATCAGAACCCCGAGGGGTCTCTATGGTTGTAAATGTCTGTCAAGTATGTGGCAGCTTAGCGCTTACAGAGACCGTACCAAGTTCGATCAACAGTCAATAAACGTCCATCAACAGCTACCTGCCATGTTGACACGCCTTTAAGCCAGTTGCTCCAGATAAACAGGCCAACAAAAGATACTAAAATGGGAATGTAATTGTCAAAAGATGTAACAGATCTGTAAACTGTTGCCATCAAAGTGAACAGGGATTTTGGTTCCTGTCAGCCAGTCACTGTGCTTTTTAAATATATTGAGTAATACAGTTTGAAATAACAAACTTATATCGTGGTTATTATATATTTTGGCATATTTCAGGAATGAATTTATAAGAAATAATTTTGCTGATAAACTATGAGAATGAACTCTTTGTCAGTCTTGCCACTGCTTGTACAACATATCCAGTCTCCACTTCAAAAGTATCCCCCTTCATCATATCTCATCTTAAAAAAAAGAAATAAAAGTGACAGTAAGTGATATCAGAATCTCATACAGCTGTTTTGAGTCAATAATATATATGTATATAAAATATTTATGTTAAAAAAAAGAGTGGTCAAAGTCAGTAGGTTAATGTTATTCAGGTCATGAACACACTTATAGACATCAGTTTTGAACAGTTCCTATGCAATGGTAAAATGGCAAATTAAAAAAAATACAGCTTCATAACTGATCAAAAATCTAGATGAATGAGAACATAATCATCAAAAGCAAAAGTCAGTCAATATTACTGCTGGACTTATCTGGACATAAAATGTGTATGTAAAACCCTTTACAGGTCAACTGTAAACACGGAAAAAAGAGCAGGAAAACTGTGATTTGTTATTCAAAATGAATAGCAGCTGCATGTCCAAACAAGGCAACAGATAATGTGTGATTCTCCACAAATGATACAATCCCCTTGTGGGCAGTGACAAATATGTGACCTTGTTCTGATATGGCAGGGCCCCCTTCACGCCAATCAGTTCAATTCTGAAAATGCCAGAAAGGAGTTTTGAGATGCATCGTCTCCTCAGGTTTTGTCAAAATCCAAGCAGCGGCGTCCAAGATGCTGAGCGTGACAAACAAGCCAACACAGGGACAAGCGAACAGAAGGAGGCCGATACTTGGACCATCTCACAATGAAATCGTGTGAGATAATCAAAGAGAAAAATTCAGGGAAATCACATCCTTGGCCTGTTACAGATTCCTTCACACTCTCCAAAACACCAGGTGCAGCTACTAATGGACCAGGAACCCGCTGATGCACAAGTACAGGAGAAAACACTTCGTCTGAGTTATGTTGCTGTCATTATAAAAATCAATATCACTATGGTGTCATGACTGTGTGGAAAGATGTCCAATATCTTCTACCTTCCAGTGGTTGCCAGGGAGAGTGAATATTCTGGTCTGTGGTTGTTAAACAGAGAGGATGGTTTAGGTGTTATGGTTAGTCGGAGCCTCAGAGAAACCTGAGCATTGCCAAGACAGCTGGCAGAGTTGCTGTCATTTCTCTCGCTGGGAACCAGGCTAAGAAATTAACTTTCTTTTCAGAGGGTGTTTTTGCACCCTTGATCTGATTTTTACAGGCATTTTGGTGCAGTTTGGGGCCAAATTTCCTGAAGTATGAAGTAACAAATTTGCATGGCATTTTGGCAAGTGAACACAAACTGTACCACTCTCTTGCCCAGAACACACTGGAAGGGTTTCCCTGGTCTCAGGCTCTCCTCCAGTGGCCCACCGGAGACGGCAGCTGGATTCACACGTGACTTTATGAGAACTCCACAGAAAATACAGTATGAGCAGGGTGAAAACCAAAACAGGGTTCAGCTATATATGAGGGCATTTTTGCACCCTCATTTTCAATTGTATAGGCATTTTAGAAACTTCGTTTAAAGAAAAATCCACCCTAAAACACATTCACAAACACATATACATGGCACCTGGCAATTAACCTGGCATTTCTTGTGTCACGACATTTGATATTGCATTTTTTTGTATCTCAGGGCTAAATAACCGAAATAGCTAAAAAGATAAATAGCCAAATACATAAAAAAAACTCAATGATTTAAAATGGACACACTGGCTGTCAGGTTTCAAAGTCAATGTACCTGGCTGTCAAAGCCGTCATATCGCTGTACTGTTCACACAACACAACTCGCTATCTTGTAATCGGCAATCTTGAAGTTGTTGTGGTTTTCACACTATATGACTGAGTATTGACAGATCATCACATGTTACAAGATCTTTTACGAGGCAGAAACCCCGACCAAACACACGTGAGAAGTGACTAAGCAAATAATAATTTTTGGAGTCAAAATGTAGGCAGCTGCCTGCTCTTGTTATGGTTCGGCAAGGATGAAAAGGTTACTAATACTGAAAAGCTTGTGCATATGCCAGTGTATTCTAATATAAACTGTTACTGTACCTCCTCCCCCATATAAAGAGAGTTAGAGGGGTAGAGTGTGTCCATTTGTGTGTGTGTGTGTGTGTGTGTGTGAAGGAGAGAAAGAAAGACAAGGAGAGAGAGAGAGAAATGATAAGACTGGGTTCAGGGAGCTGCTGCTGATGACAGAAGAGCAGCCCCATGTCCTGCACTCTTGTTGGCTCATTGGCTGTAGCTCATCACCGACAGATCCAGATATTTAGCCTGCTAGATATCTGGGATGCATCAGCAAGCCTCTCTTGAACAGTTCAAGCACTCAGGCACTGATTTGCGAGCACTGAGCAAGCGCTGATTTGCCTCTGATCTGGGGCTTTTGTCAGTGAGTTCCAAAAACCATCAGTGAGTGGAAAATCAGGGCTAAAATCATGTAATGCGAACTAGATGAACTAGGAACTGTTAAATTCAGAAAGGGCAGTCGAGCTGACAAAGGGATACACTAATGAGTTAAAGCAGTTTTTCAACAGGTTTGATTCACCAGCACAGGTTGAACCTCCCTCCACCTCCTCTACCACTGCCCATCTCCTCCCACCAGCAGACAACATCCCCCCCCCCCAGTCTTGTATAAAGTATTTGAAAGCGATACTTGAGTAAAAGTACAAGTATCTCACCAGAAAATGACTTTGGTAGAAGTTAAAGTCACCTTTTAGAATATTACTTGAGTAAAAGTCTTAAAGTACCTGACATTTATTGTACTTAAGTATCAAAAGTAATTTTCTGATATTTTCTGTACTTAAGTATTAGAAGTAAAGGTAAAAGTATTTAAACAAAGTGAGCAGTTAGAATTTTGATAATGAATTTATTGTGGCTTCCTTACAGTAAAAGCAACCCGGGTACAGGAGAAAAAAGCTTCAACTTTTTAACATTACCGTTAAACTTCTGTCACCATCAACAGCTCTCTCTGTCTCTCAGCCTCCCTGTTTGGACAAACTGAACTTGGCAACTGGCAACAGCTGTCACGAGCGCGAGTTATTATTTGAAATTATAAAACGGGTGCTTCCCATCCTTAAATGTGATTGGCTGAGCCGCGTTCCATGCCGTTGTAAAATCAGGGTAACCCACTGGCAGACCGCAGCACAATATCCCTGCGCCAGTGTAAACGGACATAGCGTTGCCTAGCAACCAACTACTCTGCGCTCCACTTACTCGTTAGGTCACATTTGTTTCAAGACTTTTGTGAACAAAATGTCAGACTTTGTGGTGAATTTTGATTTGCTGGGTGGCCTGAGCCTGGATGAGTGGTTGGAGGAGGTGCTTGATGTCTGTTAAATGATGCTGAATTCACCACCAGCAACAGTGTTTTCGCCGGTGTGGTAAAGAAACTCCGCCGAGAAGGACGTGACAAATCTTCCCACCACCAAGCCCTAACCGAGGCAGACTGCCAGAAGATGAAGCACTTTCAGGCACCAAGTTCAAACACACCTTGGGGGCTTGTCTGTAAAGTCTGGTTTGACGTGCAGCTTCATATGGGACGCAGGGCGAACGAGGGCAACCGCAAATTAAAGACCGACTCCTTCAGCACTCACTCACGAATGCACAAAAAATCACAAAGATGCTGCCGAAAAAACACAGAAAGCCTGCGGCGATTCATATATGGGCAGCCGGTTACCCACTGTGTCCGGTGGCGGAGCTTCTTCTTCGCACTTGGCGGCCGCGGTTGAAACCAACGATAACAAACAGGAATTACGTCACCAACTCAACTTTTATTTTGAAGTAACGAGTAACGAAGGTGGTTAAGAGAAATGTATCGGAGTAAAAGTACACATTTTATTTCGGAAATGTAGTGGAGTAAAAGTAAAAGTTGTCAGAAATATAAATAACGAAGTAAAGTACAGATATGTGAAAATTCTACTTAAGTACAGTAACGAAGTATTTGTACTTCGTTACATTACAACACTGCCCCCTCCCGGAGAACATCACCACCTCCTGCAACCTGGAGGACAGAATCACCACCACCACCCCCTCCTTCTCCCTCTCACCCCTCCACCTATGTTCTCCTTTTCTGCACTTCCTCCCCTTCACACCTTCCCCTCCTCTCCTTGTCTCCCCTCTAACCCCAGTCTCTGTGTTTCCCATCCATCTCCTTCATATCCCTCCATTCTTTCCACCCTCTCTCTCCCTATCCTCTCTCTGTCTTTGGAAGACATCCTACATTGTCTCCATGCCCAAGAAGGGATATTCCAGGGTTGCACTTCAACAAAAAACTGGACTGATCAGACAAAACTGAGACCCTCTTCAGGAAAGGGCAGTTTGCTGATAATAGGCTGCTATGGATGTTCTATCAGTCTGTGTTATCTTCTTTGCTGAGGTGTATTATGGAGATGGCATCAGGACTGGTGGTGCCAACAAGCTGGTGAGGAAGGCCAGCTCTGTGGTAGGGATGGAACTGGACAGTGTGGAGGCTGTGACAGGGAAAAGGAAGAAACAGAAACTGAAAGCTGTCATGGATAACCCCTCTCATCCTCTCTGTGGCAAGCTGAGGAGCGTTCAGTGACAGACTCATCCAGCCACGTGCCTCAAAGCACTTAGGGAGCTCTTTTGTGCCATCAGACTCCGCAATGCCACGGCTCCCATTACCTCCTACCTCCACTGCCTAAGACTCTCAACCACACACTACTCACAGTTAAACCTTAGATGTTGCCCATGTATATAAAAACATATACTGTGTGTGTGTATGTGCTGTATGCATATTTTAAAAACAGCATCAGAGTCCCGATCTGCTGCAACGTGTAAAGGACAAAGGTGAGGGGAAGTTTCCATGTTACCTGACCAAGTCTGACAGTACTGGGCATCAGGGAGCGACACATGGTGTCACATGAACTCTGATCCCAGGTGGCAGTGCACTGTGCATCAAAACAGGGACTTACAAACTTGTTGACATAACCTATAAGTGGCTAGAGCCAAAGCTAGTTGGGCGTATACATACAGAATATGCACACAGATATTGCATATGTATACACACACAGATGTATTTTATTGTATCTTTTACTCCTAGTTCAGCTTACTTTAATCTATATTATACTTTTACCTTTTTTGCTTTACATTTCTCTACTTTTTTGATGTGTAGGTATTTATGGAAATTTCTCTCTTTGATGTTAACTACACTGCTTGTGCTATCTTATCTTATGTTATCTTATATTACTTATCTTAAAAATTAAAGAGTAACAGCTTCTTTGTAGACTCAGCGCTTTGCAGTGATGTTAAACAAACATGCTGGAACAAAACCAGCAGAGATGAACACAACTCTTTCTTCCATTATTCTCCACTGTAGCTGCAGCTGCTTGCTAGGTGCCTCACATTTTGCCATTTTACCAACAGAGAAACATCATTACAACCTAAAATGACAAAACGGCACAAGAAACACAATGTAACAGTGTTAATGTCTTTTAAAGGAGATTTAGAAAAAAATAACTACAGAATTTAAATTAGCTTTACAGAATCAGCTACACACACACACACACACACACACACACACACACACACACTTCTACTTTCATTACTAACTGCAGCACTTGTGCACTATGTTTTTCCATATCACTGAGTTGAAAAGACAACATGCAGCCTATTTGTTTTCACACTTTGTAATACAAAGGGTTACATTCTACAGTGTTGTGCTCTGATCTATTACAATTTGAAGTGGTGCTGGGTTTTGTTCTGCAGTGAAGTTACTGTCGGCTCTATCTGTCCGCCTTATATTCCCTCCCACTGAAGAGGAAATAAAATTGCTCCTTTACCCAACTGAGGTGTTGACTGACTCATTCTGGTTTTGAGACAAATATCTGCAATATTTCATATGACACATCCGCACTCCCCGTGGCATGGCTGCCCACAGACCAAACACAGCACTAGATAGTGAGCTAACATAAAACAGACAAATAATTGTGGAGAGAAAGACAAACCTGTCCATTTCAGACAGCCCTGGCACGTATACAAATCCCCTGAGGCAACAAGTGCAAGGTGGCAAAAGCTGAAAAAGACTTTGGGAGCCATCATATATGTGTAAATGTGAATGTGTGAGTGCATGTGTTGCACATAAGACATCCAAACAAATGTGGCTGCCTGTATGTGTGTGTGTGTGTGTGTGTGTGTGTGTGTGTGTGTGTGTGTGTGTGTGTGTGTGTGTACACTAGCTGTGCCATGACATCGCAGATCTGTGCTCACATGTGTTCTTATATGTTACTTGCCAAAGTTTGCTGCCACAGTGATCTTCCTCCCCTGCTGACAGTCATCCTGGCCCTCTAGCTCTCTGGCTAGACATCAGACGCCTCTGCCTTTCTCTCTGTCTCTCTCTCAGTCTCTCTCTCTTTTACACACACACACATACACACACTCAGAGGTTGGCCCAAAAGACCAATGTGAGACCAAAGACTCACTGCAGAGGGAACATCACCCAACCAAGGTCACGCTCCGGGCAGAGAGGAGTTGCTGTCATCTCTGTCCAAACCCAGACACAAATTCACATAAATCCAGCCAGAAGGAAACCAATACAGCCACCTGTTTGGCCTGAAATGCAATGAGTAGAATTAGTTAAACTGGGCAACACACAAACACACACTCCTGGGGAATGAAGATGAGTAGAAAGTTTGCAGGTTTTGCATTTTTGCCATAGATTTTGCTGTGGAACTTGCTTGCTTATGTGATAAAATCAGCAAGAATAAAAATGGAAGCAACACTAATAAGCCAAGTTCTCTATACATTAAGAAAGAAAGAAAGAAAGAAAGAAAGAAAAAAAGACTGGCTGGGAAAATGAATTTTATAAAAAAGAAACACTGAATAACCTAGGCAGTCGGATCGAAGGTTTTTCTTTTTTCTCAGAGGGACCAGTAGGGCAACATCTGACTGCGAGCAGGTAAAGTTTTTGAATAGTGACTCACAAAAAAGCAAGGTGACTGCTGTGTTGAGGTTAAACTGAGGGCTAATTTAATGGCTGTAAAAATTGCTGCACTTAACTGCCACACTAAAAGGTGCGTTTAAATTTAAAGCCGGTGGCACTCGGGTGCCAAGCTGTCGTGCTGTGCGGAACGAGTCGCAGAGTGAGTCTTCCTGCTGTCGGTAATCTATATGCAGGTGTTTGAATGAGGCGGCATGATTACTAATCAGACAGGATGCATCACAGCTACAGTACAGTAGCTAGGCTAAGGTGTTTAGGTCTCTGGAGGTGGTGCAGCAGCAAGTTAACAGGGAGCTAAATATAGAACGAGTCTGGAGGACCTGGAAGGAGCATGGCCAAAACAGAGAAGGCTGGGGGAGGGGCTCATCTGTTGAAATTCCTAGTTACAGTTTTCTCAAAACTGCAGCAGTTGTTTGAACAGCAGCTGGTTGTAGTGCATATCGATAGAAGGGGCTAGATAATCAATACAGTGCTGCAAAAAATAACAGTGCAGATTGACTAAGTAGGCCGGTCTATAACTGTTACATTTTAAACTGTGGTGGTTCTGATAAAACTTGTTCTGTCAAGTTTCCTACTCCATCCTTCACAAAACTTGAGCAGCACTTCCAATACTTCCCACTTAATAGACCCCCCTCTTCAAATGCTATAGCTTATGAGCTCCTTGGCAAAGATGTAGGTACATCAATTGAATGCCACTACTATACAGTAATGATGCTTACTGATATGGATATATCGATTCTGAGTTATCATAATGGCTGTAATAGGTGCAGATCTTTCCTTTTAGCATTATCCATTAAACTCGAAAGCGGACCTCCTAAGTGAAGGAAGGCAAAAGGCCTGTACCCTTCCTGTGCCTACATGCAGGTGCAATGCAGTAGCATTTTTGGTCATTAACTATAAAAACGATGAACCAGACCAGTGAAATTTCCATACACTACGTGCCAAAGCCCAGTTTATGATTAATAGGTCTACCTAAAGACAGGAAGCAGTGCTGGCACAGACACGGGGCAGTAAATCTTAACACTCAAGTGCCTTGGCTGGTTCTTGATGCTATTTTCTGCTAAGGAGAGCAAATGTCTTTGGCCATTTTTCTCATACTTTACAGAGACCGGCGCAAGGCTGCAGGTTGGACCCATTGACAGGCAGCAAGTGTGGGAACAGTCAATGTAGGACGAAAGCTAGACTTTAGAGGTCATGGGCAATCCAAGACGCGAACAGGGTGTAAGCCCTGCGGCTATGGTCTGGTGAATTTTCTCAGCTATTGGATAAAATTAGTCTTCTTCCGTCTGCCCGGGCGATCAGGTCATCAGTGCCTGCAAAGTCTGTCCCTCTCATTACGGTAGTTACGTACAGTAAAACACTAATGGGAGCATTCCTTCGCCAAGATTCCCTTCCCATCACCACCAGCCCCCTTCCTAATATGACAGCTACGATTTATGCCTCCATGCTGCAGGGCATATTAACCATTTGGGACAGTGTGCCGTCTTGTATCCACTTTCATCTGTAATAACCCAAGGTAAGACACCATCATATTTCATCCACTGCGTGAATCTTAAATGATCCCGCTCACTTTCCCGTCTTTGTCTCCCTTGCTCCTCCTCTTCTCCCATTCTCCCCCACGTTCATTTCTCGTTCCCTCTAATTCTCCTTACCTCTCTCTCACTCTCTGTTCATCTTTATCTCTCTGTCTTCCCCTCCCTTCAGGGCTTTGACTCATGTGGAGACTTGCCAGGAATGCAGATAGGATCACTTGCAGATGTACAATAACTTGAGGGGAATAAATATGCCCTAATTGAGAGAAATGATGTAATATTGATCCCAGGACCCTTGGCATCGATGGAGCGCTCTGCCGAGGCTATGACATTTAGAGGGATTGGTGGGTGTATGCACGTGTGTGTGTGTGTGTGTGTGTGTGTGTGTGTGTGTGTGTGTGTGTGTGTGGATATCAGGGCTTGGTGTTGGTGGTGCTGTAGTGTACAGGAAAGACTTTGTGGAAGAGACAAGAGACGTCTTTGTGGACGAGGCAAGAAAACTGAAAAACATGACAAGAACACCCCGCTCAAAAGAACTCCCTGCTCAAGTGCAAGCTTGAAGTTGATATGTTTCCCTGCTTGCAAAATGTACTGTACAGTGAGCGACACTTTGAAGATGTAATTCATTAAAATACTGAGTGGGAAAATATCAGCTCGTGGCAACTGTACCTGTGTGCAATACTGGGTGCCAAGAAAAAAAGCTTTCACTTCAGTAGTTCTAGGCTGCTTTCAGGTTTAAATCGCAAACAAACACAAGCACCCTCTTTTATTAAAATGTCTTAATTTTGTGCTTACAACAAAATCCAACCCGCACTTGTGTGCACTTTAATTCAATTCAGAATAAATGTATTTAATTTCAAAGTGAGAGCTATTTTCCATGACTCTAACATTTAATAAATGAGTCACAAGACATCTAATCTTGATCTTCTGTTATAAGTTAACACAACAAAATGGAAAAAAAGGTCAAAGTTGAGGTGAAAAGTACGCAGATGTCGATGTCAAAAGGATACATGATTTCCCTGTAAATTATAAGTGGGAAAAAAAAAATCAATAGCCATCCACGTGATTGCTATGACTTGCTGACCCTTCGACGTTTACATCCTTTTTGTTCAGTTCTTGGTATTTAACTTGAACATGATGTATCATACACATCTACCCTAGTCTGTGCTATCGTCCACCTTCATCTCATAATATGTTTTCAGCAGGACCTCAACAGAGAGATCAATATTAATCATGCAATATTGAAAATGGTGCCTGGATTGATGTGAGAAAATCCCAAACATCATACTCCAGTACATCAAATCCATACAGCTAGAGCTACGAGATTATTAGAGGGTAATAGGATGATTAAAAACAAATTTCCTGCATTGATAAAATCAGGTAAAGCTTCTATATTTCAAAACCACCTGCTGAACTGTATTTCAACCACACTATCAAACAATGCAGTTACAGCTGACATTTTGTCTGCTGTCAAAAGTGTAGTTCATCATCGCCTCCCAACAATGCTCTATTTCTACAGTGGATGTAAAACAGACTGTGTAGGAAGTACAAATTTCCTCACAAAAAAAGTTCTGAATTGAAATAGAATCAAAGTCTCTCGAGCACTAAGTTCAAAGCCTCATGGCAGCTCTATCTACGCAGATCAGTGTCAGTTTGAAGGGAACGGGAGTCGTTCATAGCGAGTTGCCCTACCACAGCATTAACACGGAAGGTGGAGCCCACCTGTTCTGAAGGAGGATCATTACTTAATAAACTTTGATGCTAATTTGATGTGGCTGACAGCCCCAACTTCATACATGAGAGTATATTTTTGTTCTGACTGAGGTATCCCCTTTTCATGTCATTATACAATAAACAGTAACTCCTAATGTTAAATTAGTGAATAAAAATTCCAATTATTCACCAACTAATATGTCAAGAAGCTTGACCTCTGAGAAGCACTCAACTGAGGATTAGATTATATATTGATTTTCTGTTTCTATGTTGTTTATGGATGCACCCATAAGTCAACATAGTTTATTTCCATGATCATAGACGCAAGTGGCTCCAGCAAAAAACAGACAAGAATCACAAAATGAACAGAATGGCACAAAATGGCGCACAGCTCCCGTCGGTTCCCACCGTGCCAAGGCATGTGAGTGGAGCGGAGCAAGCTGAAATGCAGTTCAATATTTTACTCACAGATGCAGCGGGGTCCAAATCCTCACTCCATTATTGCTCAACTGCTCCCTGCCCAAGCCGTCACTCTACTTTTGACTTGAAATAATTGTGTTTGACATCAATTGCTTGAATCAAGTCATGATAAAAGCCTATTTCTGATGATGACGCTGGTTTAGATAGTGACATATGGGCTATAAATCTTATGGTTAAAGCCTTCCTCGCACATGCACTTGTAATGATGAGATATTGGAACTGATTACAGAAAAGACACTGAGGCATGATGGTGTGCTTCTTTATATTGTCTCAGCAAAATACACAAAATATACTGCCAAATCGGGCAGGACAACCCGAAACCGAGACTGCACACTCGTGGCTGAGGACAAAACAATCAAGAGCATACAACTGCATCATTTTTATTATGCCTTTGTATGCGTGTAAGTGTTCTGATACTCTGGTGAATAATTAGCAAATTCCATTATGAATTCATCAGTCAGTTGCTTTTCTGTGATCTTAAGTTTAACATACAGTAACTGACATGTGGTCTGGAGAAGCAGGGCATTATTTGTGGAAGCGAGAACAGCGGGATTTTATTAATTGCGCTCCCCACTCAGATGATATTATGTCCACTCCACTCCTCCGTCTGCACTACTCACACACTCTGCACACTGTCTGGTAGACACAGCAACATGGCTGCTGTCAGCTCTAACATTAACACACACACACACACACACACACACACACACACACACACACACACGTGTAAATACTGAATTAAAAATGCAATTGGTGGACACTGGCCTTGAACCTGTGATCTCTGGCATGGCAAGCCTATGATTTACCAAGCTCAAACCAAAGTGATGCACCAGCCAGGCTCATCGTCTTTACAGATGGCCCCTCAAGGGAACAAGTTTTTTGACATTTTTGAGACTTACCAACATACATAATGACTGAAACTAAAATCCCCTTTCAAACACTTTAAAGTGTTTGAAGTGTTTGAACAGCAATCAGCAATATCCCTTTATTTTTAGGGCAATTTGATGTTTGGTAGAACATTTTGCCTCTTCTCATTGAAACTGGTCAAACAGAGTAAATTACACCATGCTGAGATCTTTCCAGCATAATAGAGCTTGATTGCTTGATTGATTGAAGACTGGCCATTTTGTACCATCAATGTACAATTGTACAGGGAGAAATCCCTCATAAAAGGGGAAGGGGTAAAAATTTCTCCACTAACAGTAGCATCAATGGTAGTCAAAAGTCACTCTGGAAAATCTAGGAAATCATTAACTGAAGTGAAATTACATGATAGAGGTTAGAGGTTAAAGGAAAGGAGGTACACCCAAAAAACAAACTAACAAGCAAAAAAAAAAATCTATAACAAATAAATCCTTGAATGCATTTAACATCACACATTGATCGTACCTGAAAGTGTCAAAGGGTGGGTATTTCCTTGTTTTCTTCCCTTTGCTGCAATTTCTATCTTAATGTCAAGTGAAGAAGTGATATCCTGACGAATGAGAACCAGGATCACTGGGGAAAATACTGGCTATTCCCTCAAACAACATGAGAAAGGAGGGCCTGAGAAGCCCTGGATTCAATCTAACGCGAAATAAAATATCAGGTTTGGTGCACAGGTCAGGTCCACATAGGAAATGTCATCACAATGGATCAAACCTGACAGTGTAAACTTAAGGTGGGACATGCCTTATTGTGACTGAAAGTTTGCTGGTTTGAGTCCCTGGATAAGGCTGTGAAAGGAAAAGTGTTTGACTAATACTCTGCCCTCTCTGAAAACCTACTGCTGCTGTTAACTTAGGCATGGCATTAAACTCCCAACAGTATACAGTTTCTACACATTCATCTTATCTTTTTGCTTGCTGACCAGCACAGACTTGTTTTTCTATCTTATTTCATCATTGTGTTTCTATTGCTTTACTTATACATATTCTGTAAAACTTCAATTAAAAGCTGAGTACCAGTTAAACACTGAGTTTGTTTTAGTGACCGGGTATGGCTGCGTGTTTTGTTAAATAAACAGCGCCCCCATTAGAAGCCGCGTTACATGACTCGGCGACATATAGACAAACTGTGGAGCAGGGGACAGTTTAATCTGCTGGGGAAAAGCATCTTTCTCTGGGCAGCAGCTGTGGTTTTCACATCCTGCTAACTTCCCTGGGACAGAATCAGCACCGGCTAATCTATATTTCTCAAACATAACCCTACTGAGCTCAAATTATGTAATTATTCCAACTGGTGTCATCCGGTCGGGCTCTCTGCTGGCAGGTGGGGTTACACACTTCCAAAGTGTGGTTGTAATATGTAATAAAGTAAAATAGATACAGAGAACAGCAAGTTAGACTCTGGAGGCTCTGTAAGATATTTTTCTCTAAATCCTTAATTTTCAGGCATCTTTTGATTTTGTTTTCTTGTTTTTGCTGACTGTGAAATAAAGGCAGGTCCCGAATACATGCAGCTCCCAAATACAGGCAGGTTGCTTTTAATGATTAAAGCAAATAGAACTGTGGGCTGCTCTACCTTTGATGAGGTTCCTACCAGTTTTATTTACATTTTGCAAAAGTGGAGAAAAAGAAAAAAAAACATTCTTCGATGTTTTTCATACAACAGGTAGACACAGAACTCTTCTGAAAACTTTTGTTTGAGGTTGTTTTCTCTATTGTTATTTTTTGCGTAAATGCTCATGCACTCAACTAAATGAATCACCCCCTGTTGTCAAAGCGTTTAATGTTTACAAATCATATCCATTAGCAGTCAACACTTGAAACTGAAATACTATTTGTATAGCACTTAGTGTGCTTGGCCACACTGCAGTCAATTACTCTTCATCTGCGCATAACAGAGTGAAAGCAATGTGCATTGAACTGTCAAACAGAATTACAGACCCAAACTGTATCTGATTTGTCCCACAGAGAAGGCATCGGAAAGAAACACAACACGGGAAAGCCCACCCAGGGCCGAGAGGAGCATTTACGCAACACGTTTTAATCAAGCGATTTGTATCAAATCAATTATAACTAAGAAACCTGGTCCATTAGGAGACAAAAAGGGAGTGGAACAAAGAAGAAAAGTAGGTGTTGATTAATTGGAGTCTTCCATTTACAGCTCACTCTGTTCTTCTTTCATCCCTCGAGTTGCACAACACGAGCTTGGGAAGTGTCTCTCCACGTCCTTCTATCCCACTTCTCTCGCTTTCTCCCTCTCACCTACCTAATTAACTGTCAACCGAAGCCATTTATGCTTCTATATTTTATGAGGAAATGAATATTAAAATTGCTCCGAAAGTCCCACCCTGAAAGGAAAAGCTGCGTTTGACTAGGCTGTCTGCAGGTGACAAGAGCATGCTACCCCAACACTGAGAATAAGTGACAGGGACTTGTACAGGCAGAGCATCAAACAGCCCTTCATATATTATGGATACAGACCTGCTGACTCTGTACAGCATATCAATGGGGATCAGGGGTGGAGGGAGGGGCATCAAAAAACATAAGAGCTCATATCAATCCTTGTGCGCTGAGGATCAAAATCCACAGATAGTAAAACATCCACAGACAAGACTGTTTGAGTTATGCAGCTTTGCATTTCAGAGAAGGAGCATGTGATGATCCACATCATACTCAAGACCCTGGGGGCGAATTAGATCAAAATTCTGCGTAATAAGTAAAGGGATGATGTCAAATCACGTGCCATTCATTAAAGGCTGACACTCCTCAATCTCAAAGACAGTTTGATGGCAATATAAGGTGTTGACACATCTTGAAATGTGACTCAATAGGTCCAGAAATCTCTCGGAAACTGTAAAAATCCCTGCGGTGAGACTCATCTTTGGCAAAACACCACATACAACAAAAATTTTATCAAAAAACAACCACAAAGCTGTGCTGCTACATTATTTTGGTGTCTGACCAGTATTGCCTGTTCTTTGAGCTATCAGGCAATGGATTCTGAAAATCACCATCATCCACCACGAAACACTTAATCAGATGAAAAAAGGCAAGAGAGGCTTTTATCCGTCATCAATTTAAAGCTACAATGATTTGCGCCTATTTTCTGATTGCCACCTTTTACCTCCACGAGCCGGTTGTGTTCAACATCCATGACAAATTTACTTCAAAGGAAGCCTCCATCATGACCCATTTTCCCTTCTACCCACAGCTGAGCTTTTGCCCAATAAGGCACAAAGCGGGAATTTTCCCATGAGCCTCTGTGCATCGAAAGCTGGTAAGGCACACGAAAGACGGCCGCTCTCAGCCAGCCGTACAAGGCAGAAGCGGAGGCAATCATCTGAAGTAATGCTAACATCACAAATTTGAAGATAATGAGAGGGGGAGCTTATGTATGGCTTCTCAGTGGTGCCAATTCAACTCATTACCCAGCTGAACAAATACAGGCTGCATCCATGTTGCAGAGATAACTAAGATAGATGTTACGACGGTAAATATAATGAAGCCTGGAAAGCCACTCCAAAGAATAGGAGGGGGAGCGGGAAGGGGAAAAGGAGTGGACATGGTTTTCACATCAACTGAGTCACTGTCTCTTTCATCCATTGCGACATAAATGACTCATCCTGTTTTGTTTGCTCAACATGGTGTAAACGCCATGTCCAGTCAGAGAAGGGCACCGAAAAGAAAATACCTACTAATAGTGAATTAAAAAATAAATAAATAAATAATGCAAATCCAAATAAATGCAATAAAATGAAAAAAAAAAAAAAAAAAACTACAGTGCTGCAGGAACATATTTGAGTCTTATAAGCATGAGGAATAGAGATCCATACAGTCCATTCCAACACTGTGCAGCAAGCTCATCCAAGTTATAGTGAATTATCTCAGGCAATATTAGCAGCACAGGGCCACTTAAAAAGGCATTGTGGTTTTAAAACCCCAGTGTGACAGAAAATCCATGGGTGTCAGTGATGGGTGTGGAATTATTTACAAGACCCGGGTCAAACAGTTGTTCCAAGCACTATTTATGGATTGCTCTTGTCTGCTTTGGGGCCAAAGTGGTCGTGTTGCATGTAAGATAATGTGGTAAGCACCAGCAAATCACAGTTATGTACTTAAAGGCAAATTCTCATGCATTTGTTTTGTGATTGTTGGCGTACATAACACCATCAAAGTTCTCCTTACAGTATGTGGTCTACATTGTCTATCACTCTGAGGAGGTTACTACTACATTTATTTACATATGTTGTTTGGCCCTGATCTAAAATTTACAGAAAATACACATAGAGACATGGGAACGGATATATCGGCTTCATAACAAAGGCTCAGTGAAGTAGGACAGGGCCCACTGGCTTACATCGACCAACCTGGGAATCTGAAGCAGTGCCGTTGTGACTAGCTGTACCACAACAATGTCACAACACAATCCATAGACCTATAGAAAAAAAAAAAAGAAAGAAAAGACGGGCCGTGTATGAATATGAAACATGCTCTCTTACCGATCGCCATCTCCATAACGCTGATTTGGCTTTCCGAAGGATAGAGGATTTTCGGAGGCTTGTCTGTCAGAGGAGCTGTAAAAAGACACCCAAAAAGAAAGTGCACATTAAATTTCACATTTTCTTCTCCCCCTGTGGACAGTGGGTGTATGATTTATTCATTAAAATCCACAACAAGGGCTACATTAAGGCTGAATAAATACATGGAAATATAATATTTAAAGAGCAGAGAGAAAGAAAGAGATGAAGTACAGCTCAGATAATTATCCATTTAAAGCTTCAAACATCTATGTGCACTTTCAAACTGGCAGTCATTTCAATACTAATGCTTCAATAACTTGTGGAGAGAGCATATCGGGGATTATAATGAGTGTGCCATGAAACAAACATAAATTGCAGTATTTCAAACTGTATATAACAGGGTAACTAGTCATCCATTTTTGAATTAATGCTTTAAGGTAAAGTAACTCACATCTGCAAGGGAATAGAAAGGTCAAGAGTGGCTCAAGAGGTTGTTTCAGTTATTTTTCGCTGTGTACAGCTAACAAAATTGAAAGATATGTTTTGTCACATACAATAAATATAAAGCATATTCCCACAGAGCAAAATATTGCTGCATATGCACGTACACAGTAGATACATATCCTTACCCAGCTGGAAAGCTATAATATGGCTGACCAAAGAGGAGGATAACAAGTAAAACAAAGCAGCTTTGAGAGTAGATCATGATAAAATAAATCAGTTCTTATAACTGTTTACTTTTTAAGACCCGATAGAAAGAAGTTATTGCATTTCATACTGTGTATTTCCATCTGGAATGACTAGGCCATATTACTCCTCTGGTAGATATTCTGGTATAATGACTGAGGAATTAACACACCTTTGAAATGAAAAAAACAACTACAAAAAAAGACAAAGCACTGCACACGCTTCCGAATGGAGCGATGTGATAAAAAACTGTAAAGATGACAGCCACAAGTGAGTCACTGATTCACAAATGAGTCACTGTTTCTTAAGAGCAGACTTTGCCGTCCCGCCTGCCTCCGAAATACACCAACCCCAATTAGGCAGCTGCTGAGTAACAAAAGATCTGCACTTAGAGGCTCCTCGTTATAATGATTCCCTAATTGGTTCTAGTCTTCAAAGTGGCATCAGAGAGGCTTTCCATCTCTGCACACTTGGAGCTCCTCCGAGGGGTGGGGCTCGGGTACAAATAACTTGTGGTTTGATTAGAGCGGTGAACGCCGAGCTATGACTGTACAAGTGAGCTGAGGAATAATAGATTGGAGAAAGGCTTTCCAAGCTCACGCTGAATGGCTCTCCCCTGTATTTTTCATTACCGAGGGCTTTTAGGTGATATAATGCACCCTCTGGTAGTGGAGGTCATCAACTCTTGTGCAACAGTGGCTGAAATCAGCTTGATTTCATTTTAACAATAGACGGCATGATTCATGTCCATCTGAGCTGTAGAGAAAAAAAAACACTCTCAGTTCCACCAATCATTACTGCTCAGTGATTGTTAAAAATTATATGTAGGTATTGTCAGGAAAGCCATCGCCTAACAAGCTACTGCCTATGCAGGGTCTGAGTCCTGCTTAAAGCCACTATAAGTAAAAGGGAGTATTGTTTTTTTTGCATTGCGCTCCTTAAATGCACACATTTGCTGACTTTTAACAGATGTTATGAAATGGGTTTGTGCCGCTCGACAGTCTTATCGCTCTCCATGGTTAGTAATGTCTGGGATAATTCTCCACAGCAGCCAAACTGAATTCAAATGTTGACTACATTAACATCATGAATGGAGATCATTCAGGAGACTGAAATGTTGGAATCATTAAAATATGCGTGAAAACACATGGAAATTGTATGTTATTTATTCTGCATAGATGAATACAAATAAATAGCCCAAGTCGCTAATGCATAGGCTAATGAGTGCAAAAAAAACAACTGCAACAGCCTATAGTTCCTCCATCTGATGCTCAGTGCCTTGCAGAGGGATACTGACCTAAGGCAAAAGGGATGTTTAATTCAGCAGATTAACAAAAATCTCACAATATCAGCTCATCCTGTCATTTATAATAATATGAAATGTAAGCTTTATAAAATGCTTAACTTTTTCAACTTGAAATCAAAATACACAGAAGTGTGTGCACAGAAACGCTCACCAGGTGGATTCTTTATTGTATGCCCGGTCAGGCACAAGCGACTTTAACGAGCAGCCAAACGAGCCATGAAGTTTTGATGATGATTTGTTTAACATTTATGAATTCCTTTTGCTGTTAAGGTGTAGCGCTCCTCAACAGAGGCAATTTTACTTTCGTTGCCTCTTTTGGCTGTTCAGCCGCTTTCCAGCTCCTGTGACCGTGTCAGAGATCTGTCATCTGCCTCACTTTCACAGCCAGAGCCAATTTTATGGGTTTATTAATTAGTAAATCAATATCCTGTGGTAGGGAAGGGATCTAACTCTACAAAGCTGACAAAGTGAAAGTAACTCATCACCCTTATAGATGTGGCATCTAAAATGAAGTTAACCTTACACGAAGGCATACAGAACAAACCCAGAAACCGGCAGTGATGCAGGGAAGCTGCAGCTCAAGTACCCGATTTGGAAAATAGAAATGGGCCAGGGGCCACTGGATAAAACAAGCTATTATTGACTTCTTTCCTTTCAAACTTTATACATCCCCATCATTTGTCCGTCAGTAACTCACATGCTAAACATACCTTACATGAAATTAGCCACTGGACACAATAACAGTAACTTTTTCCCTGCTAATGCTCCATTATATAATTCAACTGTTAAAACCATAAAATTACAAGAAAATTACAAAATAATTCACACTGAAAATGAAAAATACAAGGACTGAAGTGAATTTGGTTCAGATGGTGAAATAAAATCTCTGAGAGCAAAACCCCTACTATCCATGGGCTCCTGGGATTCACAGGGTTAAAGGGAAACGCTGGGATTGCAGTTATTCTATGCACATCCTTTGGGATTTGATTAGCTTTTGGGAGAGGTGGGAGGGGGCACCATCAATGTCCTGAAGGGCCGCATATGGCCCGTGAGCCAGACTTTGAATGTCTACGCTGAAGCTGCATTGTCTACAGCCTTATTTCCACGATGGAAATGTTTAATTTTTGGGGGGACAAATTAAAGGACCTTAATGTCCTTAGTGGTGGCTACAACAACCGTCAGAGTAACCTAAATTGAGAAACAAATCTGCCTAATAAAGCTTTTCACTTCTGCTTAGGACATTACTGAACTGACCTACTCTGAACCGCACCACAATCTTTTTCAGTTGTCTTTGTTTTTTCTAGCTTGGCTGTTACGTATTTAGCCATTATCCATTATTTGTGCACAGCTAATTCTCTAATGGACCTCCATGATGGTGCCAGATGTGGCTGCCAGGAGATTTGTGATGCAACTTCAAACTCTCGATGGTGGAAAGCCCTCTAACTTTTCCGCTGTTGAGTTGAGGCACTATGGGTGAAAAATGAACCGAGCTGAGAGATCCTGACCTCACTGGACCAATTAAATAAATTAAGAAAACAATTTCAACTGTAAAAATAAAAATGAAATTTAAAAAATGTATGGGTGTCAAAGAGAATAAAAGCTTGTCTGGCCTCCACTGCTGTTTTTCAAGGATGATGAAACTGCGTTCTGAGTTTAGTAGTATCTTATACATCCTCTTCATTCATATATCCATCAATCTTTGATTAGGATTATACAGCTTTTCATTTACTTGCAACAGAAAACAAAACAAAAAAAGCAGATGCAACAATTGATTGGCTTATCTTTTTTATTTGGATTGTGTGTGCTCTAATTAGTGGAGCAAATTGCCACTATGCAGACAACCTGCTGGACGTCCTGAGACAGTCGAGCTCTAAAACTACTGTAACATTTTCCTACAGAAGCGCTGTGATATTTTCTTTCAAGGATGCAACATTCTCTCATTGGCGTCCACTCACTCGTGCTAATGAAAAAAAAAACTCTTCCATCATACAGTGACATTGTTTTCAACTCCATTCATTTGACAAACGAGACCGTAACATGGTCTCAAATAAAAGAGTGTGCAATTTGTTGAGAGAGTGGGTTGCAAGCAGAAAAAAATGCCTATGTGAGCTCATTAATTACAAATTCAAAGGAGAAGCACAGCGAATTATCCTTTTCCCTGAGCCTGGTGTGTTCCAAAGCTCTGTAAAGAAATCTCATTACCTTAATTACCTTTTTCTTGATGAAATATGCTTAGATTATTTTGTTTCATTATGGCATGAAAAGAAAACCGAGTTTTTCCACTCTGATGATTTGTCTTACACAAGACAAAGCCGAATCTGAAGAGAATAAACGGTGCACTGGCAGAGATGTAGGTGCACGTATTTATAGCAACATGAAAAAAGGACTCAGTCATGGAAACAAACAGGGAGCCATAGCTCTTTGGATGTGATTTTTAGGTGAATTTGAAAAATATATATGTTACATATGCAAAAATAAATAAATAAATATAACGTGTTGAGCATGCTGAACAGCAAACAGGTTCTGCTCAATTTCAAGTTCATTAAGAAAGTGAGTTAATTTTCAAAAGCTGGAATTATTTTTTTTATTTTTTTATTTTTTATTTTTTTAAATAACAAGGTTTTAAATCTAGTCTTAGGCATTACACATTATCTTCAATGCCATCTGTCCCTATGTAATCCAAAAGATCTAACACTGGCGAACCCAGCTTTGACAGAGCGCTCGCTCACTGCTGTTCAACAGCCACTTTGTATTTCACTCTAAGTTTGGATACCTCATTTTCCATGCGCAGAAAAGATTTCCTGCCAATAACCATCCCCAACACTGAATTTCATTTGGGCACATCAGGTGAATCTCCAGGGTCTCAATTAGGGGGGCTGGGACACTGTTCACTGCTGCAGCCCTACTTTGCAATTTAGGCCGATAAGACAGCGTGCTCTTACATAAAAATCTCATCCTAGTGCAGCTTTAAAGAAATGATCGAGAATGTGAAGGCTCTCTTGTTTATGGGCGAATTGCTGTTTCAATTCGCAGCTTTGAAGTGACGGAACTGAAAGTGAATTCATATTCACATGTCTAGGGCGTTTAATCAAAGTTCTGGCGCAGACTGTAACATGGGCCATAAGTTTGATTTTTGGGAAAGTGTGTGGAGTCGGGTTAAGACAGCATGGGGAGCAGAGTTATAGAAATCAGTTAAACTCACTCCCTGGGTAAAAATATCACATCAAGCGTGCGCTGTTGATACGGCTCAATCAGCAGTGTGGGATTCCACCATGCTGGAAGGCACGCACGTGCGTGCACACACATGCACACAAACACACACAAACACACACACACACACACACACAAACACACACACACACACACACACACACACACA
This sequence comes from Myripristis murdjan, assembly GCF_902150065.1. NCBI lineage: Eukaryota > Metazoa > Chordata > Actinopteri > Holocentriformes > Holocentridae > Myripristis > Myripristis murdjan. Next base: position 12,634,270 of record NC_043981.1, read on the forward strand.
CACACACAAAAAAAACAGAGAGATATAGGGTGCATTAGTTAAGCTAGCTAGTCTTTACAAACTACAAAACAGTAATTCTATAGCAGCTTATTACATGAGTGGAGTGTGCAGGCTCTCCTCTGTGGAGCTGGACACATATCCAGGCCTGACCTGCTTCCCTGCACACACACACACACACACACACATTTCTGCGCTCATACATGCACTATATTCCAAGAGCCTGAGGTTGGTATCAGCTGGGGAGAAAATCTTTAAAGTGTCCCTTACGGGCCCTGTGATCTCTTTTCGCTGTGATCACATGATGATGGATGGGGAGATGAAGTAATGAAAGAGGAAAAAAAAGACCTCGTTCTTTCCCATTAACTCCAGCAGCCCCTCCTCCCTCCACCTCTATCTGTCTGTCGCTCCTACTGTATGTCTTTGTCGGTCTATCTGTCTGTTTCTCGCTCTCAGGGGTGAGAGAGAAGGGAGATGAAGAGAGAGAGAGAGAGAGAGAGAGAGAGAGAGAGAGAGAGAGAGAGAGAGAGGAGGGGGGGTTGTGGTTCTCCCTGTTCACACCTCATTAAAGGCCACTTCAGCAGACATAGATTAAGAGGAGTAGTGAGAGTGTGTATGTGTGTGTGTATAAGGTTGTTAAAGGAAAATGCACCTTCAATTCTACAGGAGAAAAATGATGAAAGCTACCGCATTTCAAGGAAGATTTGACAGGCAAACCTTTTTGTTCGTACACATGCAAATAAAATATCTTGGTCTTTTTCTGGCATTCTGAGTCTTGCCACCGCACAAGTAAAATATTCAACCCATTTTCACTCTGCTTCTGGGTCTTCAGATCAGTAATGACAATGGGATTCAGCTACAAAAAAATCTGTATTTTTTCCTTCCTTAAATGTCAGTCATAATCTGCAGTTTGCAAAGCAGCCTGTTTAATAAAATGCTAATGAGTACATGAATAAAGAACAATTTTGCATATACAAACAGCGTTGTGCACTTGAGCTCATAAGAAACCGGTGGTGAGGAGTGAATTATCGTGATAATGATCTGAACTAAATATATTAAGATCAGTACTGTGTGTACAAATATTTGATCAATGAGAGCAGATTGAAACATCATTTGTGTAATGCAAATAGCTTCATCATTACTGATGCCGTTTCCAGCATGTTGAAAGTTCTCTTAAGTGTAGGAAGTTTTGTCAAGATGGCCTGACACGTCTGAAAACAGATGCCAAGTTTTCAGACAAAATAAATCTCTTTTGTATCTATTATCTGACATCACAGCACGATGAAGCAAGATGTGTCCCACAGGTTATGAAAAGCTTAGAGCATAAGAAAATTTCATCCCTTTTAGGCGGTTTGAGGTTTTTTTTTTTTTTTTTTTGAATCAAAGAGAGGGACTTTTTAAACTTTCATATATTAATGCATTTAACAAATGATTTCATTACAATTTCAACTCACTGCTGCATTTAAAAAAAGGCAACAGCTGGCCTCGCTGCAAACCAAAAATGCCCTTTTTACATCAGTCGTAAAAATCCCTTTCATACATGTGGCCTTTTTCATAAATATTACAGGATGTTTCTGTTTAGGTATGAATGAAATTCAGAATTGCGGAAAATCTGCATTGGTGGTTTTCCTTTCCTGAGACATGGTAACATTTTGGATGTGAGAAAAAAGCCATTGCATTGACAGACCAAGCATGCTGGACTTAAGGACTTTAATGTGTTGGATTAGTTGGCAAGAATGTCTTCAAACTGGACTGGTGCCGATGGGAGCTGCACAGCACCGGGCAGGAGGGGAAATTCGTTAGCAGCCGTCAGGGACTTTCATCAAATTTATATTCAGCTGGTAAATAATATAAAGCATTGACTCATATGTGACAGCTGTCCTATGAAAAATACCGAGAAAACTGTGTGAAGCATCAGGTCAGTGATCAACAACACTCAAACCAATTTCTGAGACTGTTTTTTTTTTTTTTTGTACAGTACTTCTTTTTGTGCATCTTTCTAAATACTGTGAATATCTGAAAGGCTTCCATTCAATACTTACGGGATATTATTATGCGCTTGTACTTTTTCATGGTTAAATAAACAGGCTAATAGACTGGAAACATGGCATTGTAAATTCTTCATGCAACTTCAGTCAAAGTCAGAGTGCTTTCATTGCTGCACAACAGAAAGGGCGGAATTTTTCTTTACTCCAGCAACTCTGCTACACACAACATGGACAAATCAAAAGACAACATATAGGTCAGTGTTCACACCTCATGAGAACAATGTAACTTTTATTGCCTGTGAGGAAACAGATTTATAATTCTTACCGCTCTGGCAGGGAAACTGTTATTTCAGCAGGAGGAGCTTGCGGCTATTGCCCCAAAACACGCGCCTGAGGGCAGCGGTTGAAACAGAGCAGAGCCGGGATCAGAGTAATCTCTGATCATCCTCTTAGCCCTCCTGCAGACCCAGATGGGGTAGATGGCATTTAACTGGTACCAGGCAAAAACACCCAACTTCAAAAGGCATGATATAGACTTCGATTTAGACTCGCTGGCATCTGAAGACTTGTGTTATAGCCACTGGCAAACTGTAACACCGTGGGCTGCAGCTGGTGCAGATGGCTGTGCTATGATATAAGTAGAAAAGAGACACTTCATCTGTCTATCATCTATCCATCTACCCACCCATCTATCTATCTATCTATGAATTATGGTAAAAATTACTTTCAAATGCTGCACTGCACCCTCTGGCGGCCATAGTCGATAAATGTCTTGAATGATGCCCAGATTATTTTATTTGTTGTTGCTGTTTTAGATTTTCTCATGGCAAATGTAAATGGGATTTTTGGATTCCCTTAGCCATGGGTGACATAATATAAGCAAGAATGACACTGAGTTATGGCATATTTTAACATGTGAATGGATTTTATTTTAAATGGCTAGGAATTAAAAATGTTCAGAATTCACCTCAACCAATAAAGGAATAGATACCAGAGGAACCCTCAAACAAAAACAGTCAATATTAACAAGACAGAGTTATTCACTTTCTTGTTAGACTGAATGGTAGCAGCATCTGGAATCCCTTTTTTGGGCCAAAAAATGTGTCACACTTAACAGCAGAACAACAGCTGTAAACAGCAGTGTTTCTGTCTCTTTTAGAGGTTATTTTTTCATCATTTCTACTTTAGTGGACAGTCACGGAGGAGAGAGACAGGGGAAGACAAGCAGCAAAGGGTCGAGGCTGGGACTGAACCCAGGCCACCACGAGAGGGACTTAGCTTTAATGGTTCATGCTGTGCTCTTTACCATTTGAGCCCACTGATTCAGCTGTTTTTTCTCATGTTCTAACATATTTCAGGCATGTGGGTAATTAGGGGTGTAACAATACATCATGTCAAGATACTTCACAATGCAAAAATGTGCCAATGTGTAAGTCAGATGGACATCGTGGAGAGCTGCACTCAGTTTATTAAACTATCAAACAAAATTATCAAAAGGCAAACCAATGCAAACTGCAAGTCGTGCCAGTGGGTGCATGCTCCGATCAGTATATGTGCAAGTTAAACAAGTTTTCTGTCGTGTGCAATGTGGATTAATCTGGAAAAATCATACATCATACATCAGTAGAGAGTCAAGACAGTTCAGAGTTTCTGGTGTTGTGCAGCCAAACAATGTTTAAAAGTAGCCTACTGAAAGTATCCTGCGTAACTGCCCCTAATAGAGAGCACACATGTTTGTGATTTTATTATCTTAAACCATGAATGTCCCTATATGAGGAAGTTGTCAGGGTTCACATTAGCACCACTTGTCCCTTGGCTTTTACTCTTGTCTCTTGTATATTTGCTTTATCCATGCTGAAATGTTCAGTCTTCAAATATTTTGTCCTAATCTTCTGCAGTAAAAAAGATCCATGTATACCCGGTGCACTGCTTGTCATCAAAAATGGGAGAGACACTCACGCATGCTAAGCAAAAAAACACCAGTCTTTGAAAACATTAAAAAATAGCATTGGAAAAAAAATGGACCCCAAAGAAATTATATTGCCAAGCTCACTGAGGATACTTGTTGAAAAATATCTATGTGGAAACCCCAGAGAGACAGAACATAATAAAAGGTATATTTCCTCATTGAAAAAGCTGTTGTTTTAGAAGATCCATCAAAAGAATTGAATATGAGAGGACTCATGGGACGGGCCAACACTTTCCAGGGAAGTCACATAAATCATATCTGCCGGCACTGGGAATAGCTGAAACTTCTTCAATCTCCAGTGAATGATTTGGCTTTGGTAGAGCAAAAACAAATACTCCATGTAATTACTCATGTGGTCATATATACTGAGAGTTCTGCTCTAATGTGTAATGAGTAATGAATATAAACTAGATGAGACAAATTGTACAAAAAAAAAAAAAAAAAAAAAAAAAAACAGTTACTTCTAGTACTGTGAGGAATATAGTAATTTGAATAAATTATGATGTTGAGATAAATCAACACAAATATTGGTGTCAATGGGTCTAATAAACAAAGGAATTATGTAGCCACATAATCGTAACATTAATGCATAACACAGTACACCGGCCCAAGTGTCGAAGATGGACTGAATTTAATAGTGCATATGTCAGCATGGAAGAAGAAAACATTCATGCAGCTTTGAAAGGTAATGTTATATTAACTAGACTCTGAAATATCTTTTGTTTCTATCTGAAATCTTGGCTGGGTTTTTGCTAGTGTTGCAAAATTTTCGGAAATTAATGGGAATTAACGGGAATTTTGGGGGAATTTTCGGGAATTTATATTCACTGCATTCACCTGGTCATATACATATATACATAATAAACATTTTGGTTTGATATAAGCAGATATGCATGCAAACATGTTACATTATAATGAATTTCCAGGGAATTTTCGGGAATTTTCCGTAGCTGAGTCAAACTGTCGTGAATATTGGCATAACCAGTGTGCGAAATAAGGGGGAGCAAAAGGGAGCACAGCTCCCCTGGTGGTGACATGAGCTCCCCTGGCTGGAAACATTGTGAAATTTTGGGGGAGCGATGCCTGCTCGGTGCTGGCCAGCACCGCACAGTGTGCGTGGCCACCCGGTCAGGTCTGCCGGAAGCAGGAGGATTTTGCGGAAGCAGGAGGACGGCATGATTGACGTCATATCAATGTTCGCGCGCTGCGTGCGTGACCGTGCATGTGCTCCTGCATGAGCGCCCGTACCGTACTGGAGCACACCCCCTCCAACCGTGCCAGAGTAATTTTAAGTTGATTTAATTAACAGTCAAACGTTACTTTGGTGGTCCGTGGATTAATTTTTATCATGTGGATTGAAGTTTGCGTAGCCCATATAAATGCTCGGGAAATCTGTTGTTCAAATGAAATTAACCTGATCCAGGGCGTTTTATGTAAATATCCTACATTAAGATATTAATGGTATCACCCGTGTGCAACAAATTTTCTCTTTATAATAATCCTATGTTTGTTCTGTTGTAGGATATTAATACAACAACCAGCAGTTATACAGCGTTAATAAGAGGTCTAGGCTATTAATTCAGGCATAGGACTGTGTGCAGTACTATTGTTAAGGTGTGCATATGAAGTGGTTCAAACTACCCATTAAAATGCATAGAAATGCAGGAAATTGAATCGTGATGCTGATGTGATGATCGTCTGTCTCAGTGGAAGTGCTGTAGCCTAGTGGAGTAGAGGCTACTGATTGATGATGATCAAATGTGCTCGAAATTAACTG